>NW_015166479.1:262139-262268 GCF_001447785.1 Gekko japonicus | reverse complement strand
AATCTCTGTTTAATCATGCCAAAAGCCTGCTTCTCCGAAAGAAGGGTCAAATCATCCATGTTGAACCCAGAGTAATTTTTCCTTCAACACATGTCATCCAATCTGATAGGGGGGATTCATACAGCATAT
>NW_015166479.1:258828-260613 GCF_001447785.1 Gekko japonicus | reverse complement strand
TATCATATGACAGCACAGTCCCCCCCCCCCCAAGAATCAGGTCTTGTTGGGTTCTTCAATGCCACCCACTGATGAGAGAACACAGTTCAGATTATATTACTTTGAATAAATTGGGACACATATCCAGAACACAAACCCAATCATTGGATTAAAACAAACAAACAAACACAACCCCACTTCATTATCTGGTATTATTTTCTAGGACATTCTAGTATTATATCCCGAATAAACATATTATTTGACATTGTCAAATATGTCTCATTCATAACAGATTGAGCTAGAAAATTAAAAGTGGGTCTTCATTTACCCTTTTAGTGTTTGTATTCAAGTTCAAATTCAACCTTTATACATTATAAAAAAAAAATAATTGCTCTTAACCAAAGTGAACAATGTTAGAAGTAAACGCTTTGATATGGAGAGGGAGCTTTCTCTGTTTTCCTGAAGAGGGTCGGCATAGATCATAGACAAAAGTCTTCCTCACTAAAAATACAAAGCTATGAAAGAAAGGTAATATCAGGAATTTAAAAGGAATAAAATGTAATTAAAGGAGAAAATGCAGCAATATGAATGAATATAGGCCCTCAGAGTCAAGTGCACTTGCCTCTGAACAAGCCTGAAATTTTAAAGGATATTTGCCCAAGAGTGGCCAAAAAATGCTTCGGGAATGAAACTATGTTTATCACAATGGATGTCACTCTTTCTCCAGGGATCTCAAGGGCAAACTAAGCATTATGGCGTACTTGTGGCCACCACAAGGATGCTGGCCCCATTTTACCCCTCCCTGGTGGCTGTTTCAACATCAGAAAAAGCATTGGGGGGGAAGAGAAGAGTGCTGTGCTGTGGGCCCAGTCAGAACCAGGCCCTCGCAGCAATTCAAACTGTCTTTAAAATGAAGATGGCATCTTTGTGGCAGCTACAAGGACACCGTGACATTTAGTTTGTCTGTCCGGCAGGGTGGCTGAGGAGATCTATTTTATTCACACAACCACCCCATGAGTTGGATTCTACTGACAGGACTGAAATATATATGGCAGATGTCCTGGAGCTACATCGCAGCTAGCTGCATGAAGAAACAAGATGGGTGGAGCCAAAGACAGAATTGTTACAGAGATGAACATTTCCCTGCATTTAAATTGAAGGGAACCATGCCACTAGTCCTACTCACATGGCTCCTTCATATGCATTACCAGAGATTCTTACAAAAAAACCCCTAAGGTTCCCTCTGTTCTAGTTTATGTACACCATTTGATCCATCCTAATTTTCTAATCCAACAATGGTTGGGACTGAACACAGGTATCTTTGAAGCTGCCTTAAACTGAATCAGATGATTGGTCTCTCTAGCTCAGTGTCGTCTATTCAGTCTGGCAGCAGCTCTCCAGTGTATCAGGTGGTGGTCTTTCAGATCACTTAGTACCTGATCCCCTTTAACTGGAGATGGTGGGGACTGAACCTGGGACCTTTGCTCTGCCACTAAGCCAGAGCCCCTCCCTGACCCTAGTGGCACACCCACTCAGAGTGGATTGTTCACTCTTTTGAGAGGATGTCATTTCCCCCCATGCTCTGCAAAGTTTCTTAGGTTTTATTGTTTTGTGGATTTTATGTTGTAAGCCGCCCTGAGTCCCCTTGTGGGATAGGGTGGGGCACAGGGGTCATTTCATAGAAAAAGAGGTGCAGTAGCTCATTAGCATAACTGATTAGCATAACTTATTTGCATATGCCACACATCACTGGAAGTGTGTCAGAAGCCAACACCCACCGCTCAGAGAGAGAGATAGAGGGAAAGA
>NW_015166479.1:232740-258709 GCF_001447785.1 Gekko japonicus | reverse complement strand
GAGGGAAAGAAAGAGGGAGAGAAGGAGCAGGGGCGGGGCTTGTTGCTTGTGCCTGCCCCTTGGGCTCTTTACTGCCGGAGCTCTGCTCCTGTGTGCTCCTGCAGAAAATTACCCCTGGCTGGGGCATAAAATAACAACAACAACAACAACAATGATAGTGATGGTGGTGATAATAATAAGGATAATAACAGTAATAATAATAATAGTGATGGTGGTGGTGATGATAATAATAAGGATAATAATAGTAATAATAATCATGTAATATGAAGTACCTATATGCCAGGGAACTGAAGTCTGTGAGCTTTCGTTGGAATACATCAGTCTAATAGGTACCACTTCGGTGGGAATGTAACAGCATTCCGTGCACCTTGGTGTTTAGTCATGCCGGCCACATGACCACGGAAATGTCTTCGGACAGCACTGGCTCTTCGGCTTTGAAACAGAGATGAGCACCGCAACCCTAGAGTCGGATTCGACTGGCTTTCGAGCAAGGGAAACCTTTATCCTGTTTTGTGTGTACATGTTTTTCTTTATATCTCTCTATCTTTAGATACACAGACAAACAGACAAACAATAATGATGATGGATGGATGAATGAATGGATGGAGAGATAGACAGATGAAAGATAGTTAATGATGGATGGATGCATGAGTCATTTCCTGCAGGAGTGTACAGGAGCAGAGCTCCGGCAGTAAAGAGCCCAAGGGGTGGGCACATGCAACAAGCCGCACCCCCTGCTCCCAGCAGCCCTCAGTCAGAGCAAGAAGCAGCCAGGTAAGTTGCAGAGCCCCCCACCTGACCCCCGGTCCAAAACAGTCCAGTGGCACCTTTAAGACCAAGTTTTATTCAGGTACAAGCTCTCCCTCCTCTGCGAGGACAGATCTGCTCGTTCCCCCCCCCCATAGCTAGCAATCCAAAACAGCCCAGTGGTGCCTGAGCGGTGGGTGTTGCCTTCTGACACACTTCCAGTGATTTCAGGGGGTGTGGCATATGCAAATAAGTTATGCTAATGAGTTATGCTAATGAGCTCCTGCACCTCTTTTTCTATGAAATGACCCCTGTGACCCTGGATGGATGGATAAATCTGCCAACTGAATGCTGACATCTGCTAAAATGAGTTCACATCTTATACTAGAATAAATGTTAGTATTTAAAGTGTCATACAACTCCTTCGTTATGTGTTCTGTGCATTCTGGAAGAACAAACAAGTGTCGTACAAAGGTAAGCCAACAGTCATGAAGCATATACATTCCAAGGGATCTCTAGACCATTTGTAGAGACTTTTAATTGTAGATTTGATTAAATTTTGAATGACTTCAGCATGTCATGAAATACCAGCTTCAAAACTAGGACCCCTTTTAAAACAGGGAAATAGTTCAGAATTAATGATTCCACCATATGGACATGCGGAGTAGTGGGGGAGAAATCCCTTTCAAGGAAGAGCAGTTTAACCAAAATATCTTTGCTGTTAATGGTAAGCAGTGAAGTAAGTTTTATTTATAGTAGTTTAACGGCTCTTCGGTGATGAGCTTGCTGAAGCTGTTCCAACACAGAATATTAAGTTTGTACTTCAAATTATCGCTGAAAATGAACAAAAAAGCTGTGCTAACCGTTAAAGGGTTTTAGCCAGCCGTACTGACCATTTATGATGTCTGTGTAAGCAATCTGCATTTGAGCTGTTTTCCAGCTGTTGATCTTGAATGTCTTTCATATTTGTAGCTGAAACAAGGCTTCATGCTATAAATGAAGGTGGTTGCCAAAACTCCATGGGAAGAGTGGTCTTCTTAGTTCTGTAAACCAGCCTGTGCATGGCCTTTGCAGGTGTTTGGTGGAGCATGTATTGAGCACTACCCCATGGATTGGCTTACGAATAAAGAAAAGGGGTAAGGGAAAAGAATAAAAGAATAAAAATAAGCCAGTTTGGTGTAGTGGTTAAGTGCACAGACTCTAATCTGCGAGAACCGGGTTTTATTCCCCACTCCGCCACTTGCACCTGGCTAGATGACCCTGGGCAAGCCGTAGTTCTGATAAGAGCTGTCCTTGAAAAAGAGCCGTTTCTGTCAGAGCTCTCTCAGCCCCACCTACCTCACAGGGTGTCTGTTGTGGGGAGGGGAACGGAAAGGAGTTTGTAAGCCGCTCTGAGACACCTTTGGGTAGTGAAGGGTGGGTTATAAATCCAATCGTTTCTTTTCTTCTTCTAAAATTACCAAAACACAGGATAAAAGGCATTTGTTTTTTGTTTTTTGCAAATATAAAGGCCAATGTGGGATTCAAATACTTGGATTTTTGTTTAAAAAATGATATAACATTATAACTTTAAAAACCATGATAACAACCCACTCAACATTTTCTCATACTATATTAACATTTTTATCCCATCTTATCAACCTTATCAGTTATATGATAGACCATGAATAACCTCATTAAAATGTGTATATCATTTTAATGTAACAGTTTGTTGTGATAAGAATCATACAGAAGAAAATATCTTTAACATTTCATACTGAAACTATCGCATAATATAAACCATTCAACTGCAGAACTACAAAAATATATTTTTTTTTGTTTTGTTTGGCAACCCCTCAATGATCCCTCAGTCCTGATATATATATTTTTTAAGTTTCATATTCATTTTAAGTGTCTTGTATGTTCTTTAACTCTGTTTTAATCACGTATGTTTGGGAGGAGGGTTGATTTTAATGGTATTATGACATTGTTTTATCGTGCATGTTTTAGACTGTTGGTTGTCTTGGAGGTTCTTGTAAGGGCAGAAAGGTGAGCACATACATTTTGTAAAAATATAAAT
Organism: Gekko japonicus; assembly: GCF_001447785.1. Classification (NCBI taxonomy): domain Eukaryota; kingdom Metazoa; phylum Chordata; class Lepidosauria; order Squamata; family Gekkonidae; genus Gekko; species Gekko japonicus. Next base: position 255,903 of record NW_015166479.1, on the reverse strand, counting down.
GGCTCTTGAGCGATGCTCCCTCTAAGCTGTGGAGTCTTGTGAGCAAAAATTCTACTTTGTGAGCTACTGGCATTAAAGTTGTGAGTGAGCGATTTGGCTACTGCATAAATTAATTTGATCTGGAGACATCCTTCCTGATCAAAAATGTGTGAGCCGGAGGCTAAAAAACAGTGAGCTAGCTCACACTAACTCAGCTTAGAGGGAACACTGCTCTTGAGGTGCTCTGATGTCTGAGCTGTGCTTTCTTTGTGCGTGGTATATCAATCATGCATTTCAGAGGTATATGCATTGGGCCATGTGGGCACAGACAACTATGGAAGAGTGTGCTGACATTAGGGTTCCCCGGGGCCTGGGGATCTTGTGCTTTCACAAATGATCTCCAGCTGATAGAGATCAGCTCCCTTGGAGAAAATGGCTGCTTTGAAGGGCGGACTCTATGGCATTGCACCATGCTGGGGCCCCACCCCTCCCCAAACCCCGCCCTCTCCTGGATCCACCTTCAAAGTCTCCAGGTATTTTCCAATCCAGACCTGCCAGTGAGGTCTCTGTTAGCGGAGTAGGTGTATCAGACGGCCATGAAGAAGTTCTCCTTGATCGGCTTCGTCATCATTTAACTTCTATCCAGTCTCCAATGATAGATTCCTGGCCGAGATGTTCAGCTGCATGGTGGGGGTGGGACATCTCAAAAGGTGAGCAACCAGACACAGTTCTGATTCTCACGTTCAGTGTGTTGCAGCTTAAAAAACAACAGCAGGAAGTGTGTTTAGGTGTACTTGGTGGCGGGTTTTCTGAACATATATAACCAGCCTGCGAGCTGGTCCCTTCGTCTTTGTCCTGAACTAAATAAAGGTATGCTTAGCTGAAATCGCTCTCCGTCTGCATACTTTTCAGCATGTTTGTTCTTTCTGAGATTCAGTGTTATCATTACCATTTTCTGAAGCCAGTTGTTTGGGGGGGGGGACACACATACGCGGATTTCCTAGTATATTTAAAAATAAAATGCATATTCTCTGCAGACTCCTCAAAATGTTCATTTCTTTTAAATTAGGTTTATATTTAATCATTCACGCATGAATTATGTCTTAACGCCACTTAACATTCTTCTCTCTCTTTTAGAAATCATCCTTGTTAGACAGCAACGGCTTTAAGCTGATGGATGCAATGCGAGTTGTTTGCAGTTAAAGTTCTTGCTATTTCTTCACATGACACAACCAATGCTCCCTCTAAGCCATGGAGTCCTGTGAGCAAAAATTCTACTTTGTGAGCTACTGGCATTAAAGTTGTGAGCGAGTGATTTAGCTACTGCATAAATTAGTTTGCTATCCTTCCTGAGCTGAGACAAAAAGGTGTGAGCCAGAGGCTAAAAAGCTGTGAGCTACCTCACAGTAACTCAGCTTAGAGGGAACACTGGACACAACTGTCACCAAAGGATGGTCCCATACAGTTAACCAACCTGAATTATTATCCTTCCACAGGAACAGTCAATGAACAGTTGAAGCAGTCACAAGGATACACTCATACTATGGCCAGAGGCCTCCTGCTGGCAGCCCTGGTTGTCCAACACTGTTGCACTGTTGTCCAACACAGTTCTCTCAGAGGTGTTCTCTCATAAGCAGTTCTCGAAAGAGCTCTCTCAGCCCTACCTACCTCACAGGGTGTCTGTTGTGGGGAGGGGAAGGGAATGGAGATGGTAAGCCGCTCTGAGACTCCTTTGGGTAGTGAAGGGCGGGGTATAAATCCAATCTCCTCCTCCTTCCAAGCAGCAGTGGGATATATATATATATCCCACTGCTGCTTGGAAGGAGGAGGAGATTGGATTTATACCCCGCCCTTCACTACCCAAAGGAGTCTCAGAGTGGCTTACATATCCCACTGCCAGAGTGTATGTAGTGCAAGTTTGCACTATGTAGTGCAAGTTTCAATAACATCTGTATTATGATGTCACTTACGTGGAAAACCCAGAAGTGATGAAGAGTAGCTCTAGGGATCGCCAGGGGTCATTTCCTGAAGGAGCGCACAGGAGCAGAGCTCCGGCAGTAAAGAGCCCAGGGGGTGGGCACATGCAGCAAGCCCCACCCCCTCCTTCCAGCAGCCCTCAGTCAGAGCAATAAGCAGTCAGGTAAGTTGTAGAGCTCCCCCCAGTCCCCCGGTCCAAAACAGTCCAGTGGCACCTTTAAGACCAAGTTTTATTCAGGTACAAGCTAATGAGTTATGCTAATGAGCTCCTGCACCTCTTTTTCTACAAATGACCCCTGGGGATCGCCATCAAGTTTCTTGTGAAACCCTAAAGCTACCTAGATAAAACCTACAGTTACCCTACATCACTTCTGGGTTTTCCATGTAAGTGACATCACAACATAGCCAACATCACTCACTCCCCCACATCCCCACCCCCACCCCTCCTGCCAACCTCCAGGTCGGGGGATGGAGACCTCCCAGACTACATAAACCACTTGTTAGTTTGTTTGTTGACTTACTTACTTATTCCACTTCTCCTGGAAGGTGAATTGCATGGCATTATATCCTACCCTGGTCCTTCCCCTCCCTACACCCCCCACTCTCCCAGGCGCCACCCTCAAAGCTCTTGGCATTTCCAAACCTGGAACTGGCAACTCTACTGGCAACCCCAACACTTCCGGCATCTGATGAAAGGAGCTCTGATTCACAAAAGCTTACGATGGAATCCATTGTGTTCAAGGTGTTGCTGGACTCTGGACTTATTTTCTTCCCTATGTAGTGCAAGTTTCAGTCGAAGGGGGAAGCCTCTGCTGGTGGTCTGTGTTTGACACTACCTCACTCTGGCCCAAACTTGGCCTAGCATTGCCGACAGACCCCTTTTCCTTGTCTGAGCATTAAAGCTGGTGGCAACATATGGGTTGAACTTTATATCTCAGGCAGGTCTCAAAGGTTGTCAATACAGTTGCCAACTCCAGACTGGAACATTTCTGGAGATTTGGGGGTGGAACCTGTGGAAAGCAGGGTTGGGGAGAGGAAGGGGCATCCATAGAGCATAATGCCATAGAGTCCATCTTCCAAACCAGTCATTTGCTACAGGGGAACTATCCCTTGTCTGGTGATTAGTTGTCATTTGGGAAGATCTCCAGGCCCTGTCTGAAAGTTGGCAAACCTATCAATTGAGCAGCAGTTTAAACTTGCCATGGGAGGTTTGATTTTGTGGGAGACTGGTGGGTGAGGATCTCTCATGTTTAGCAAGGAATATTAATTGTAGAACAAGATCTCGACAAATAGGTCAATTTGTGTTTCCAAAGTCACGTTTCTTGTGGTTGAGATAAATGTTAGATAAGTACATAAATGTCAGCAGTAGAAAAGAGCAAGAGTCCAGTAGCACCTTAAAGACTAACAAAATATGTGGCAGGGTCGAAGCTTTCGTGAGTCACTGCTCATTTCTTCAGAAACCTTTGGTATATAATGTTCAGTCTTCTGCATTTGGTGAGAAAGATGACACCTCTTTGTACCTGTGCACGTTTCTTCACAAGGTTGATGGATTTCCATTCTGTACAGCTAAATATGGTGTTTTCCATGGAGATAGATCAAGATGGGTAGCCGTGTTAGTCTGTCTGTAGCAGAAGAAAAGAGCAAAAGTCCAGTAGCACCTTAAAGACTAATAAAATATGTGGCAGGGTCTCTGAAGAAGCAAGCGATGACTCATGAAAGCTTATACCCTGCCACATATTTTGTTAGTCTTTAAGGTACTACTGGACTCTTGGACCAATTTCACACATGAGCTGCACTGCGGTGGTGCCTCCCTTTGCCCCGCTTCTATTGGTCAATTTCCCACTCGAAGCCACGCGGCCACATTTTGACCCGCAGCTTCACCCGATTTCCCCCGTGGTTTCGTGATCCTCAAAAAACAGGATCACAAAAACACGGGGAAAATTGGGTGAAGCCGCGGGTCAAAATGTGACCGCATGGCTTCGAGTGGGAAATTGACCAATAGAAGTGGGGCAAAAGGACTGCGGCACAGCTCTTGTGTGAAATCGATCTTGCTCTTTTCTACTGCTACAGACAGACTAACAGAGCTACCCATCTCGATACATGTCCTTTGTCATTGTCTCCAAGAATCATAGTACAGGTTGCATTAAGCGGGAGAGAACTTTACTTGTTTCAACTACTGCCTACCGTAGAAAATGATCTATGGCCTACAGTATAGAATAGAATAGATGGATTTTAGAATTGCATGACAAATCATGAGGGTCTGAACCCCTGAGTGAAGGTAAATAGAACCAGGTTATGGCAATTAATTGGCCATTAGTACCACCACCACCACCACCACCATCATCATAAATACTCTCAAACTTAAAAGTGCAATGGAAAGAAAAAATAATGAAACAGCTTGTTGATGCCTGGCTTAAAAACAGCCACGCGAACAATGTCCTAAAAGCAACAAGACAATGTTATAAAGGTGTATAAAGATTATATTCTTAGTAATGTTTATGAAGGCTTTAAACAAATCCTCAGAGGAGCGCATATTCTTAGATCCCAGGGGATCCTGTTCAACACATTCAGATTTGCAAATGGTAGCATTTCTATTCCACCCCTGGTTTCTACCCATATAGCGTTTGTTCCAAAACTGTTTGAGAGCTGTATAAAGGCATTATGAACAGATTATTACACCAGATTTTTACAATCCAATCCTGTCCATGTGACTCAGATGTAAGTCCCACTTAATTCACAGGGATTTACTCCCAAGAAATTGTGCACAGGATTTAATCTCAGGGTCTATTCACATCCCAAAGGACATGAAGAAATTCTGGTTTGTTTATGTTGAGAGGATGAAAAAAAACCCCATATTTTGACTGGCACTAGAATATCTATTATGGAATCTAGATGTACGCTGTCAACCGCTGTGTACTAAATCTGCTCAGACAAATAAAAGTGCTGGAGGTAGAAAAGAAGAGATAAGAAGAAACAATATATCAAAAATAAACGTCAAAATATTAGAAACAGCGAATATATATTCATTTTATGTTGGAGAACTACTTTAAAACTATGGGAAGACAGAATGTGTCTCTTTTTTGCCATGTTAAAATGAATACCCCTATTGTCGCTGGCAGCTGCAAAATCAGCTATCTTCTTGGCTGGAAAACTTGTCAGAGGGATCTCAAACTCTGTAGCAAGTGCAACGTCTAGACCCTGGGTGAGTAATCTACACACCTAGTCTTCTGTTCATTTTCCTGAGTGTTGAAAATCAAGCTTTCTGCGGCTGCTTCCGTACAGAACTTTACCTCTGCAGCAGTGTCATTTTAGCTTCCATATGAAATCACCATGTCAGGTTGCCAGACCCCCCTAGTGGAGGTGGGGGGCCCTAACCACCAGGCCCTGCTCCCCAGCCACCAATCAGCTGGCCAGTGGGGGAACTTACCAGTAGAAAGAAGAAGCTAGTTTGGTGTAGTGGTTAAGTGCATGGACTCTAATCTGGGAGAACTGGGTTTGATTCCCCTCTCCTCCACTTGCACCTGGCTGGATGACCTTGGGCAAGCCGTAGTTCTTATAAGAGCTGTTCTTGAAAAAAAGAGCAGTTTCTGTCAAGAGCTCTCTCAGCCCCACCTACCTCACAGGGTGTCTGTGGTGGGGAGGGGAAGGGAAAGGCGTTTGTAAGCCGCTCTGACCTTTGGGTTGTGAAGGGTGGGGTATAAATCCAATCTCCTCCTCCTCCTATAGGCCATGATGCCAGTATTCAAATAGATTGTGTGATTGTGCAATAGAGACCTTAGATCATCTTTTGTTATTTTGCCACCAGTGGATTGGCCCCAGATCCTGTTGGATTACTCCTATTTTGCATAGACATCACCTCCCTACGGAACCTTGGGTGATAACCAAACTCCTAGCAGATGAGAACCCTGAAACGACTCGCTTGGTGGCAAAATATCTATCGATAGTGCTATTTTTAAAGCGGCTTTGAAATGCTGTCGGTAATTTTATGTATACAAATTTTTAAAATTCTGAAACTAATTTCCATAATATCATGGGGTTTTATAGAGTTTATGGAAGTCACATCACCTCCCTACAGAACCTTGGGTGATAACCAAACTCCTAGCAGATGAGGACCCTGAAACGACTCGCTTGGTGGCAAAATATCTATCGATAGTGCTATTTTTAAAGTGGCTTTGAAATGCTGTCAGCAATTTTATGTATACAAATTTTTAAAATTCTAAAACTAATTTCCATAATATCATGGGATTTTATAGAGTTTATGGAAGTCTATAAACTGTTGTCTAATAATATTGTTTATGAGTATGTTTATTATTATTTTTTTTTAAGGCTTGGTCTAAATCAATGTTCCCTCTAAGCTGTGGAGTCTCATGAGCAAAAATTCTACTTTGTGAGCTAGTGGCATTAAAGTTGTGAGCAAGCAATTTGGCTCCTGCATAAATTAGTTTGCTCTGGAGCCCTCCTTCCTGAGCTGGGACAAAAATGTGTGAGCCAGAGGCTAAAAAACTGTGAGCTAGCTCACTCTAACTCAGCTTAGAGGGAACACTGGTCTAAATTATCTTGTAATTGTATGTAATGTGTTTTATAGTAGCTGTTTGTATGTTTGGCTTAAGACCTCCGGTCAGTGAAGCTAATAAATGAAAGGAAGCCATGATGCCAGCATTGTACAGGAAATGGTATCTTCTGGGCGAAGCTCTGGTATCTGGCCAAAAACTCTGTGGTAGAAGCCAGACCAAAACATGTCTTTTTAACTGGGCTTTTAATTAGGGGGTTTATCTTGTGTGTGTGTTAAGTGTCATCAAGGACTGTGGAGGACTGGCATAGTTGGCGCTCTGCAGCCATCGACGAGATCACTCCCCGTTGCCCTCTGTGCCCTCACACTAAGCTTGCACCGTGGTTTATCCAGGAGTTGCGGCTTATGAAGCGAGAGCTGAGATGGCTAGAGAGATGGTGGCACCGTACTCGTGACAAAGCTACAAGAACATCTTAGAGGACGTTTATGAGATCCTATGAGATGGCAGTCAGGGCCATAAGAGAGAGTTCTATGTGGCTACAATTGCATCTGCGAGCTCACGCCCAGCCCAGTTGTTTAAAATGATTCAGTCTTTAACAGCCCTGCCACAAGGCAGACCAAACGCTAGGGAATTGGCTGTGAGGCATTTGCGAGCTATTTCACAGATAAAGTCTTGGCGCTCCACTGCAACCTCCCCACCACAGTTGAAACAGTGAGTGAACTCGAGGCCCCTTGCACATCTTTGATTCCGGCTGTGGATTGTTTCAGCCTGCTTAGCCTGGAGGAAGTCGACAGATTGCTCATGACTGTATGCCCAACCACATGCAGCCTTGATCTGGATCATCAAAGTGGGCCATGAGGGGTTTTGAGGTGCCCTACGGGAGATTATCAACAAGGTCCTCTAAGAGGGGTGGTTTCCTGGGGCACTCAAGGAAGCGATGGTCCGCACTCTGTTGAAAAAGCCAACTTTGGATACGGCCGAATTGGCCAACTATCAGCAGGTTTCCAACTTGCCCTCCCTGGGCAAATTAATTGAGAGGGCAGTGATGATACAGCTACAGGGCTTTCTGGATGATGCTTCTGTCCTAGATCCCTTCCAGTACAGCTTTCGCCCAGGACATGGAATGGAAACAGAGCTGGTTGCCCTTACTGATGACCTCCGGAGACATCTGGATCGGGGCAGGCTGGCAGTGCTGATGTTGTTAGATCTGTTGGCTGCATTTGACCCAACCACATGCAGCCTTGATCTGGATCATCAAAGTGGGCCATGAGGGGTTTTGAGGTGCCCTACGGGAGATTATCAACAAGGTCCTCTAAGAGGGGTGGTTTCCTGGGGCACTCAAGGAAGCGATGGTCCGCACTCTGTTGAAAAAGCCAACTTTGGATACGGCCGAATTGGCCAACTATCAGCAGGTTTCCAACTTGCCCTCCCTGGGCAAATTAATTGAGAGGGCAGTGATGATACAGCTACAGGGCTTTCTGGATGATGCTTCTGTCCTAGATCCCTTCCAGTACAGCTTTCGCCCAGGACATGGAATGGAAACAGAGCTGGTTGCCCTTACTGATGACCTCCGGAGACATCTGGATCGGGGCAGGCCGGCAGTGCTGATGTTGTTAGATCTGTTGGCTGCATTTGACACACTCGACCATCAGTTGCTGACCCACTGCCTCACTGACGTGGGAATACTGGGGCTTGCCTTGCAATGGCTTGCTTCTTTTCTCCAGGGTCAGGGACAAAGGATGGTGCTAGGGGAACAGCAGTCCAGGAGACACCCGCTTGAGTGCGGTGTTTCTCAGGGGGCAGTGCTTTCCCCGATGTTGTTTAACATCTACATGTGCCCCCCTTGCCCAGATTGCCCGGAGGTATGGGCTGGGGTGTCACCAGTATGCTGATGACACCCAGCTCTATCTGATGTTGGCTGGCCAGTTGGACTCCAGTCCAGAAGATCTGGACCGGACACTGCAAGCTGTGGCTGGTTGCCTTAGACTGAGCCGGCTGAAGCTAAATCTGGTGAAGACAGAGGTCCTGTGCCTGAGTTGGGGTGGGTTGGGGATGGGGCTTCTGCTCCCGACCTTCGATGGGGCACCATTGGTGCCAGCACCGGAGGTTAGGAGTTTGGGAGTGCTCCTGGATCCCACTTTAACAATGGAGGTCCAGGTGGCAGCCACTGCTAAGTCAGCCTTTTACCATCTTTGGCTGATTAGGCAGTTGGTTCCCTTCCCCGACCGCAACAACCTGGCTACAGTGATCCATGCGACAGTCACCTCAACATTAGACTACTGTAACGCTTTCTATATGGGGCTGCTCTTGTCGCAAATCCAGAAGCTGCAGCTAGTGCAGAATGCCACGTCCAGGCTCTTGATGGGCCTCGCTAGATGGGAGCACATGCAGCCGGTGCTGAAGGCACTGCACTGGCTGACAATAGCATACCGAATTCACTTCAAGGTGCTGGTACTTACCTTTAAAGCCCTATATGGCCAGGGTCTGACATACCTGATGGAACACCTTTCCCCAAACATACCCCAGAGAGCACTACGGTCGGGGTTACAACATTGATTAATTATTCCAGGCCCTAAGGATGCCAGGCTTGCCGTTACCAGGGCCTTTTCAGTAGTGGCTCCTTTCTGGTGGAATGAGCTCCTGGAAGAGATCAGGGCCCTGTGGGACCTTATACAGTTCCACAGGGCCTGCAAGATGGAGCTCTTCCACCAGGCTTTCAACTAGGAGCTGCCCACCACTACCACCAACTATTATTACTTGTAACATCTATGGTAGAGGGCTGGCCCTGCATGGAAATCGAGTCACAGCATTGTGGGAGGCCAGAATGCCACTGAATCAGGATTTTAGAATTACATTCTATAGCATGCCACCTTTAATTTATCGACGGAACGGCCACCATGGTGAGCACTAAATTGTTAACTTGTTAACTGTTTACTATATGATTCTTTTAACTTGTTTTTAAATGTTTTGTGTTGATTTGGCACATGATGCCGATACATGTGAGCCGCCCTGTGCCCGTTCGCGGGGAGGGCGGGATATAAATGCAATAAATAAATAAATAAATAAATTGCTTCCAACTCACAGAAACTGTATGAATGCATGACCCCCCAAAATGCCCTATCGTTAACAGACTTGCTCAGGTCTTGCAAACTGAGGGCCCTGGCTTCCTTCTCCTGTTGGGTCTTCCTCTTTTCCTGCTGCCTTCAGCTTTCCCCAGTATCCTTTTCTTCTCCGGTGACTCTTGTCTTCTCATCGTGTGACCAATTTCAGTAGCCTCAGTCATTTTCGCTTCTAGGAAGAGTTCAGGCTTGGTTTGATCTAGAACCCACCTATTTGTCCTTTGGCTGATGCACGGTACCCGTAAAACCTCTCCTCCAACTCCACATTCCAAATGAATCAACGTTCTTCCTGTCAGCTTCCTTCATTGTCCAACTTTCACACCCATTGTCCAACTTTCACACCAATGGGGAATATTATGGCATGAATTATCTTGCTCCTGGTTGCTAGTGACAAATCCTTACACTTAAGAATCTTTTCTAGATCCTTCATGGCTACCCTTATATCTTAACTGGGATTTTTTTGACGGTCTGCTTCATGGATAGTTTTTTTTTCTTCTTCTTCTTCTTAAACGCTTTCTGTTCCCAACATCTTGTTTTTAATAGCTTCTTGCCTTGTATGGTTAAACTTTTTGACTTGTAACCCACCTTAAGAAATAGTCTAGGTAAATAAATATATAATCAATGCATCTGACATTATGGCAACACTGACGCCCATGAACCAATCTAGGTGGACGGGTCACCAGAACAATGGTAAGCAAGGAAGAATAGCGCTGAGGAGAGACTGTTACCACGGAAACAAAAAAAACAAAAAAACACCCAGCTTCACAACAGCTTGAACGGTTTGGCAGCCGATACATTCGGTTGGGTTAAAATGTGCTAATGTCAAGCACAAACTAACATTAGTGAATATTTGATACAGCCCACTGTAGACTGGCTCTCTGACGTCAGGGGTCATGTCCTGAGAGAATGGGCAAGATACGGAATGGCAAACAAAAGGCCTTTTTGTTCGGGCGGGGGTATAGGAAGAAATCCCAGGAATGTACTCGAGACCTATTTTTGGATAGGAACAAACTCCCATAGCTTGTTACTTGGACTTAGAAACAGAAGTGTGTTTTATAACTTCCTTCTCCTGCCCTTCTTGCAAAAGTAATGCTTTAAAGTCATCCCCCCCTCCTTTTTTTTTTTTATACTGTTCCTTGGCAATAATAAATAGCAACGTTCTAATGACCATGAACAGCTTTGGCTACTGCAGTGGAGAGGGCATCAGTTCCATAACAAATGTTGTATGAATTTTTGTAATGCAGTTTAACACAGCATGAGCGCTTCTTGTGCTCGACGCCAAACCAATTTGATCAGTACAGCTCCCTAGAAACTTGACCTTGTAAAAGAAAATGTAACTTTATCTTGGTAAAAAAAAAACACAATGTTGTACAGCTGAGCAAGTTTTGTGTGTGGGCTAATGGTAGGAGCCGGAATGAAAGATCAAGTTATCAAGCAAACACCCAAGATGGGGAGTTAATTAGTATGCTTACTGCCCATTCTTCAGCAAACAGTTCACAGTCCCCGAAGAGTCTGTCATTTTCTTAAGGAGATCTTTCTGGCACGGAGAGGTATCGAACACTGCAGATGGGGGGGTAATAGGGGAGGGGCACCATTTAGGAAGGAAACGGGGGCAACACCCCCTATTTCTGGCTGACAGAAAATGGTTTTTTTGGCCCGCACGCAAATTCTCCTCAATACATAACTGTGATTAGACATGAATAAATAGGCTTATAAAATAAATTTGTATGCAAGAGGCACTGATTTCCTTCAAAGTGATGTCTAACCTTGTTGATAACTTTTATGAAGAGGTATGGGGGGGGGAATTAATCGCGACAAACTCTCCTCAGATATTGCTTTTATTTTTCACTTGGGAAGGCTTTGACTGTGTCTTACAGTGAAATCCTGAGGACCTCTTCTTGGAAGTAAACCCTACTGAATAGACTGTAGTAGAATTCAGAATGGACCTGTTTAGGATTGTGCTGTGGTCACTCACGCACACTACATAATCCACTGTCAGCGCACTTTCTAACTGGATTTTTAATGTGTGAGCTCAGGAAGGGATGGCTCCAGAGCAGACTAATTTATGCAGCAGCCAAATCGCTCGCTCACAACTTTAATGCCGGTAGCTCACAAAGTAGAATTTTTGTTCACAAGACTCCACAGCTTAGAGGGAACATTGGTCACGCACACTACATAATCCACTGTCAGTGCACTTTCTAACTGGATTTTTAATGTGTGAACTGGCAAAATCCCATTCGAAAGTGGATTGAAAGTGGATGATTTAGTGTGTGTGATCTCAGCCTTAGTTGTATAACACAAGCTTCATATACAGACGGTCCCAGGTTCAGTTCCTAAGACTTCCAATTAAAGAATCTCAAATAGCAGAACCTGATAATGGTGTTTCTGGCCTTGGCTGGGCTGATTTTGTTCTCCTCTGAAGAGGGGTGCATGCCCACGAAAGCTTATACCCAGAATTAAACTTTGTTGGTCTTTGTTGGGCTCCGATTTTGTTCTCCTTTTTCTTCTCCTTGCAGATAGTTAGTCTGGGCAGGGCTGAAGGTTACAAGCCCTTGGGCTGGAGCCACAATTCAGAGGGTCCTTAGCCCACGGCTTTTAGCCTGGGGGCTTATGACAGTCCAGGGACCAGTCCAGGTTGCTTTTGTTTGCCTGGATTATTTGTTTACATGAACACATGAAGCTGTCTTAGACTGAGTCAGGCAACTGGTCCATCAAAGTCAGAATTGTCTACTCAGACCGGCAGCAGCTCTCTCCTTCTGAGCTTCTTCACATCACCAATTAACTGAGCCTCTTAACTAGAGATACCAGGGGACTGAACCTGGGACCTTCTGCATGCAAAACAGATGGCTCAGCTGCCGAAGTCTTATTCGCCCTCCCTGTGAGGGACTGTGAATTAGTATGGTTCTGTGAGACTCTTCGGGTTTCTCTGGGGAGCAATGTGGCATACAAATGCTGTAAACAAAGAGGCATAACTGTATTTATCCCCGGCATCTCCAGTTAAAAAGGCCCAGGCAGTAGGTGATGTGCCTGAGACCCTGGAGAGCTGCTGCCAGTCTGAGTAGACAATACTGACCCTAATGGACCCTAAGGCAGCTTCGTGTGTGCCCCTTCCTAATCTTACTCTAAACCAGCTCCACAGTGAAGTCACAGGCCCCCGTCACATGGGAGGTTTAGGCCTGGAAGAGGGACGGATCGGGGGTGCAGCAAACGGGCGCAATCACACGGCAACATCTGGGAAGCGGCGCGCACCCGTCCCTGATCCGGCCCTTCAGGTCGAAAATGTGCATTAAAAAAGAACCTGCAAAAGAGCAGGACTTACCTGAAACGCCGCAGCAAGCGCAGCCATGGGATCGCCGGCGCACCCGTCTTCAGAAGCATTCGAGACTCCCGGCTGAACTGCGCATGTGCACACATGCGCAGCCAGCTGTCTCATTCTCCCTTCAGTGGCTTCCCCCCCGGCATCTGATCCTACCAGGGAGCAACTGCGTGGCGGCTCAGGGGATCTGTCTGATCCCGCCGCTGTGTGTCTCTTTTGGTGCGGCTCTAAAAAGCCGCACTTCGGCCGTGCTCCCGCCCCCCGTGTGGCAGGGGCCACAATGACTTATTTGGTAGCAATAGCTAGAGGGGCTTCACCTTCATTAAGCGCCTCTTCCTGGTATGGATTAGAGACAGTAGGGGAAGAAGAAGAAATCACGTACAACTCGATTTTGACTGCTTCATGGGTTCTAGGAATGCCTTTACAGAGTGGCTCTCAGCTGGGAGAAACTCTGCGTTTTGCATCTATCTGACAGGACCTCCAATCTGATAAGAATGGCTTCCTTTTCCCGATGTTTTCATAAACCCACGCTACTGTGCTTTAATCTCTTCCTGTGCTCTTCAGGCAAGGTTTTCATTTCTCTTTCTGTGTTTGAGTCAGAAGTTATTTCAGAATGAATATAGTTGCCTACTGGCTTTCAGTTTCGTTGCAGACATAAATATTACCCGTAATCCATTACTTGGTACAGAAATAGAATAAAGCCTGTTTCTATACATCCAGACAGAGGGGAAAAATAAATTCTGGGAAACAGTGTTGAATTGAAAGCTCAGAACTGAATATGGGGGGGGGGGGTCGTCAGCAACATTTGGAGTCAAACACAATGGCTAGTAATTGCATTCAACCTATGCTGCTTTCTTTGGCAAATAGCCCCCAGCTGTAAATGTAGCAATTGGCTGAAGGTGATTTAGTGGTCTACATTTTAGGAAGAGTCCCAGAGGAGCTTGCTGGTGTATGAAGCAATAAATGTCCCCTATACATCTGATAAATAAGGTATCTTGCTGAGCACACCACAAACTGCTCTTACAAGGCTTGCCTCAAATACTGGAAAGTTTTAGCTGAAGCTTTAAAAAGTAGGGGAGGGGGAGGTTTGACTCAGGGAACAGTAAAACAATAAAATCTGGTCATTTGAGTCTGAGAAAATGGCTCGAGAACCGCCAGTAAAAAAAAATGGAATGTGTCAGGAAGTTCAACTTTTTGTTCCATTGGCTCGCTAGTGATTGTGTAAATCAAGGTCTCCATTCTGGGCTGAGAAACAGTATTTGCTTCTGTTATGACCCACAGTTTTTCTTAGAGCAGATCTGCCCAACTTCTTACGATTCACACAGATCGCATACGGTGGACTGTTTTTCTAGTTACAGGCAGGCTGCAAATCAACTTGTTTATCAACCCCGGGTCATTATTCCAGGCTGGTGGCCTGCAGTTGGCTTGGTGGGTTAGAAGCTGAGCAACAGTGCCATCAGAGGGGTTTACAACAGTTGGGTAGCCGAACTTCACAGTGACTTGATCTGCCTTATGCATGTACATATCAATGAGCTATTGCTCCTCCCTATTCACATCAGGTGGGATATCCTGTTAAACTCTTCTAAAATGACACATTTACATTTATCCCTTGATATATTCATACTTCAAAAAAACTCATGCAAATATTTTTCAAGCAGTTGCAAAATTGCACAAGAAAACAGGGTATTCATGACGTCATGGATGTTAGCCAGGCGGGACCTTCCATAGCTGGATTTCCCTCATTCAAACTGAAACACTATAAAGAGCTGGAGATGAAGGCTTGGATCTTGCCTAAAATGTCTGCAGATGAAAGGGGGAGATTTTTTTTAATAATCCCCCTCTTCTGTGGCAGACCTCCAATTACCCATACAAAGTATTCCTAGGGGGTCCCTGTTCCCCACAACCATCATTTTAGACAAAGAGCTGGAGATGAGGGCTTGGATCTTGCCTAAAACTTCTGCAGATGAAAGGGGGAGATTTTTTTTTAATAATCCCCCCCTTCTGTGGCAGACCTCCAATTACCCATACAAAGTATTCCTAGGGGGTCCCTGTTCCCCACAACCATCATTTTAGGCTGTGGTGGGTGGGAAAGGAGTAGAAGTTGTGCTCCACATACAGGTATCCTTTTGTCTGGAAATTTTAGGCGGGATCCAAGATTGGGTTTGAGAGAGGGGTTAAGAGAAGCATTGGGAATATTTGGGCTGAATATAATAAAGGAACATTCAAACGATTCTTGCTCCTCTATCAATTGTACCTCCTCCATATGACTCTGTTTGCTCACTTGGATCCAAAGAGGACATCCTTTTTACCTTCCCAATCCGAAAAAATAAGTGGAATATACAATATATAGCAGATAAATAAATAAAGGAACATTCAAACGATTCTTGCTCCTCTATCAATTGTACCTCCTCCATATGACTCTGTTTGCTCACTTGGACAGTCTGAGGACATCCTTTTTACCTTCCCAATCCAAAAAAATAAGTGGAACATACAATATATAGCAGATAAATAAATAAAAGTATAGTGGATAAATAAATAAAAGTAAACCGTATAATTACTTTTAAAACCACTTCATTACATGTCTATTTAAATGTAATAATTAAAAACCACACAATCAAACCAAGAAGATGGGGTTGAGTCCAAATAGCAGAACTTTATAAAATACTCCTAAAATATACCGAGGATCTGTTGAGTGGTGCTCTCTTCTAAATAATCTAAAGAAGGTAATAAATTACTTCCTAATAATATGTCCTCACCCTTACCTAGATAGCCAAGGCTAGGCCAATCTCATCAGATCTTGGAAGCTACAATAGGGTTGGCTGTGGCTAGGGCTATTTTTGGGCAGGAACGCACAGGAACGGAGTTCCGGCTGGCTTCAGAGTTGACCACGCCCACTACAGCCAAAACTTCTGCGTGCATGGCTGCAGAGGGAAGGCCTGGAGAGCGACCCCGCCATGCGACTCCAAGGCAGGTGGGCCGGGGGGGGACTGGAAGGATCGGGGAGGCATTTAAATGCCTCCCCGGCCTGTCCAAGAACTGGCTTGCCCGGGCTCCCTGCAGCTGTGGGGCGCCCGGACAAGGCAAGGGAAGGCATGGGGTGTGGCCTAATATGCTAATGAGCTGCACTATCAGGGGTGTGGCCTAATATGCTAATGAGGTTCTGCTATTGGGTGTGGCCTATTATGCTAATAAGCCCCTGCTGAGCTTTTTCTACAAAAAAAAAAAGCCCTGGCTGTGGCTAATATTTGGATGGGAGACCTCTGAAAGATGTCAGAGTCATGAGGCGGGGGCAGGCGATGGGAAACCACCTCTGAACGTCTCTTGCCTCGAAAATCCCACAGAGTTGCCATAAGTCAGCTGTGACTTGGTGGCAGTTCCCACAGCCACTGCAATACACCCTCAATCAACAGTTCCTGGCAAGCGGTAAAATGAATAAGATACCTAAGATACACCACCAGAGATAATCGAGTGCAACCAGCCACGCCCTACTAATCAACTACCAGACATTTAGATAACCTACTAATTTGAATTTGGATAATTAACGTTAATTAGATACAAGAAAATCGTACTTCTTACACAGGTGAGAAACTATGTGCAAATTTTGCTGTGGTAGTGCACAGTTTCTTAGGGCTATGTGCTTTGCTGCCGGGAAACAAAGGGAGACAGCAGAGATATTGGAGAGCAAAGGAAATAATGGCAAGAAGCAGGGACAAATTATATTGTGGATATTCCAGAAGAAGCAAATGCTGCCAGTGAATGAGGCCTCACCTTATCCTCTTCCTCCCCCAAGGAAATTAGCCTAGATCTTCAGGAGCCCCACTTTTCCAGAATAATTATATTTCTAATATTTGCAGATATAAATGCGTTTCAATTACTGAAAAAATGAATTAGACTATGGGAAACTGATTAATATGTTCATCGCTCCCATTACCTGCTTGCCTCTTCCCTTGAGAAGGGAGTCTTTTATTATAACATATGCACTCGATTTTGAAACCCTTTTATTGTGCTTTAGGCAGAATAATTATATAATTTCTAGCCAATTCAAATGAGTAAAAATAGGTCAGTGTCCTTACCAAATGTTATCACTCTCTTTCAGCTAAATTGATTCACCCGGGACTAGGAGATGTATAATCTTTGGTCTAGCAATCTATGAAGGAAACCACTGCTGGGGAGTCATACCATCAAGTTAAATACATTCCATAAATACATTCCAGGTTGGAAGGATATAATCACTTTGTTAAACTGCTTAGAAGATTGTGCGGGAAGTTAGTCTGAGCCCTATCAAGAAGCCCTTTAGCTTCCAAAAGGAAGTTGTTGCTTCTTTTCTGTTTAACATCTCATTACTTTCCCCCACTTAATTTATTCATTGCCCTTCAAGTGCCTTGAATGTCCCCAAGGTGTTTCTTGTATCCTGTCTCAACATCCCCATGTAGCAAACAGATGGACAGATCTATGAATGTCCCTGCCTCACAGAATGGGTGGGTGGATAGGGCTATCATTCTGTGATCTCTGACATCAAAATGATGTGCAGCTATTTCTGGGGTTTCCATCTCCGGTGCTTCAGACTTCAACAGCAGAACCCTTCACTGATACAGAGTGTGGCAAAAGAACCTGTTTACACATGTTTTATCAAAAGGTGATATGTGCTTTAAAAACTCAGGTGGTGGCTTTATGAAGTTGCATAAGACACATCCTGGTTTCTAGAGATGAGAGAAATTCCATCATATATAGTTGCTAATTTGAGTGAAATACTTTGATTTCCTTTACCAAATCCCATAGTCCTCTACACATACTTTTAAAAAGGTGGCAATAGAGGTTTTTAGGCCCGGAGGCTACATCAACAGTTTTTGAAATGCATATGTGTGTGTATGTGGTGAGTTCTCTGAAGTGTTTTCTCCTTGGGGACATCAACATCTATGCCGAGGTCCTTTTGTGCCACAAACAGATATGGTTTCCAACTTTTGTTTCAGAATCTCACTAACTTTCATTCTAAAATTCACTGGATAAGGGAAGAAACCTACTGTGGCAGGTATCGTTACCTCACTAGTGATCTAGTCATATATATATATATTTCTATTTTGAGATCTCATACTTTAACATGTTGCTGTATTAAATGCCTATGCCAAATTCCTAGGCCTTTTGAAAATATATTCATATCTATATTTTCTGAGGAAAAAAATAGCTGACATGGAATGCGGTTAGAAGCAACAGAGGCCTCTAGTGAACATTCAGCAACTTGTTCTCTCAGGATCTTTAAAAAAGAGAGAGATAAAGAGCTTGGCCTTCAAAGAACACGTCACAACTCATCTGGAAATTAGCTTCAGGAAAACTATGGGGGCAGGCCCAGTTTCAGAACATTCTGCTTTTTAAAATGTGTGAGTCATTCTACAAATTAAGGAAAATGAGGTCCTCAGCCCTCATTTACGTCAGGGAGAAGCTCTTCCACATGCAATCAATACCTGCCCTAGTTTTTGGAAGAGGCAACATTGAATGGGTGGGAGTAGAAACATTGATGACTTGGACAGGGCCCATGCTTAATCATGTCTGCACACTCAAGCAGTGATCTGGATCAGTGGTGGAAAACGGGCTGCCAGTCCGGTGGCTTTTCATAGCTGAATTGCCTCCTCAAAGGCCTGCCATCTTTCTCACTCTGACCAAGTGGGGGGAGGACAGTTTGGGAGACTGGTCGGGTTGGTTTGGGACATCCCTGGAGATCTGAGTGTGGAGGCCAGGGAGGGTGGGGTTTGAGGAGGTGAGGGACTTCAGAGGGGTATAATGGCATACAGTCTGCCCTCCAAAGCAGCCATTTTATCCACGGGAACTGACCTCTGTAATCTGAAGATCAGTTGCAATTCCAGGAGATCTCTGGGCCCTACCTGGAAACTGGCAAACCTAGAGCCTGGTAGTCTAGGGTTTGATCCTACAAGGCAGGGGACTGGCTGCCCTGGATTCTGGCATGTTGGCAGAACTGCCTGGGACTAAGCCTGCAGGGGTAGGCCCTTTGACTGAGGCCTTGGGATCCAGGGGCTCTGGATCTGGAAGAGGCTTAGGGTTGTCATCCCCCAGGTCCCAAGGGGGTTCCCCCTAGTTTTTGGGGCTCCAATCCAGCTGGCCAGTGGGGGAAGCCCCACCTCAAGCCTGACTGCCAACAGACACCCCTCCCCCTCCCCATCTGCAAGGTTTAGAGGGCCTTCAGCTGATCAGAGGGCCCTTTAAATCTTGCAGAAGGGGAGGAGGGGGGAATGTGCCACCCCCACTTCTTCTCAAAAGCATTTAAAGGATCCCTTTAATGCCCCCTCAAGTCCCCCACTGGCGGCTTGGAGGGATCTGTCAACCCTAAAGAGGCTCTGGGTCTGGAGGTGATCCAGTGGTGTTAGAGGTCCCCTGAGCCTCCTGGTCTTCTCCAAGAGTGGTCTCTGGTTCCTGCTCACCATCATCTGAGGAATCTCTTCCTGAGTCCAGTTCTTGAGAGCCATCATCCTTTGAATTCTTTGTGCTGGCCAGTAGGGGAAAGGTGTTAATGTTCAACTGCTCTTGGCACAGGTGTACTGAAGGATGGAAGAGACTGAACTGGTTGCTCAGTTCAAATCTTGTTTAATCGATCTAATTTATTACAGCAAGAGCCAGTAAAACAGTACAATTCTGATAGAAGAAGGCTTAAAACAGTAATAACATAGGAACAGTATAAAAACATTAAGAAAATGAATAGAATTAGTAAAATAAAATAATGTTCATAAGAGAATCATACAATTTTCTCAGATAAAGAAAGTTTATGTTTCCTAATATCGTGTTTCCCCGAAAATAAGACACTGTCTTATATTTATTTTTTCTCAAGAAGACACACTAGGGCGTATACCACAAATGCATAGAAATCCTGCTAGGGCTTATTTTTGGGGTAGGTCTTATTTTCGGGGAAACAGGGTAGCTAAGCAACAAAAGTTTGCCACAGCGTAAAGTCACTGAGCTCTGAATGTCTTCTAAGAGGAATTTACGAAGGACTTCTGGCCTAAAGTCAAGATAAGACTGCAGAGGGCTAAATCTAGACAGAAGGGATAGTATAAGATGGTCTCGTTTTTCCTGATAGAATCTGCAGAACAGAAGGACATGAGTAATTGATTCCACCATATTAGACATTCATAGGCATACGTGCATTTGTTGGAACTGGAGTGAATTTACCTTGCAGTACAGCGGAAAGGAGTGCCTCAAAACGGGCTCTGGAAAAGGCCCATCTATAGGGCTCATAGGTAATGTTAAATAAATAAGGACGGCGGAAAACAGGAGGGCCTGGCGAGATCTTGTCCATGGGGTCGCGAAGAGTCTGACTCGACTATGCGACTGAACAAAAAAAATGTTGTTTAATAAATCCCAGTTGGACTGGCTTGTCAAGTCTTGCATCTTCCTTTCAGGGTATTGGAGACAATCCCATCTGTGTCTGCTGCTCCACAGTTAAAAAATTACAACCTAGCTAGCAGATATAATATTAGCCCAATGCTAATGAGTAACATTTGGGAATTTATTACAAGAGGAAGTATTTAAAATCCTAAGCCCTTCCACCTACAGTTGACAAGAGATGTCATCCAAATCTCTACCATCTCATTTTGTGGCTCTTGTAGAACAGCTCTGGTATTTGACATTCTCTTCTCCTACGGGACAATTCCCCTCCCCCCACCATTGTCAGCTGCCAAAGACTTATTGCTGACAGGTCATGACATGTACAGTATTTGAAACTGTGCATGGATTTAACTCAGAGCTTAGAAGGAGCTCTCTCTCTGTGTGTGTGTGTGTGTGTGTGTGTGAGAGAGAGAGAGAGAGAGAGAGAGAACATTATGAAGCACTCAGAAGAATAAAAAGAGATTTATGTTACCAGACCACCATTTCAGAAGCAACAGAATGGAAACATTGCCTGCCTGGTGCAAGCACTCCAGGAGTCTCCATTCATGCTCCAAAATAAGGGACAATGTCTCATTCTCATTGCTTTGGGATTCACAGTACAAACTCAGTTTTCAAAACTGAAATACATGCAAATTGTCCTTTATTTTGAAAATCACTTTTATATTCCCATTGGCTAGAATGCTGGCTTTCATCTGTGGAGTAATTACATTTCAAATAAAGCCCAAAAGATGCTCACGCCCCTTTCTCTCAGAACCTTCTATAATGGCAGGACAAAAATGGAGATGGCCCAGACCCACTGACCTGAGCCAAAGGTGCCTGTAAAGCAAAGCTGACGTGGATTGGCTGATGCTGAAGGATTGCGCGCTGGAACGAGAGGACGAGGGGAAGTCCGTGAGTGGCCCGTTGGAACCAAAAATGCTAGATTTAAAGTAGTATCTTTTTAGTACGGCTCCTAAGTGTGGCAAAACGGGATGCTCACGGAAGGTGGACATTTCACAGATGTTGATGTCTAGACATTACATTTAAATCCATGAGGCACCCTTTCCTCGTGCAGATCTAAAGAGCCGTCTGAATGCACACTAAGAAGAGAACTGAAGCAGCACATAAGTATTAACATGACTCATTAAAGGATGCAAAATTGCACAGGAGGATCCTGGTTGCAACAAGCTATATACAGTAGTATAGACCACAGTGAAGAGTGAAGTGAAGTGAAGAGGACCTAAAGAGCCTTTTGCTCAGGGTAAAAGAGGAGAGCGCAAAAGTGGGCTTGAAGCTCAACATCAAAAAAACTAAGATCATGGCATCCGGCCCCATCACTCCTTGGCAAATAGAAGGGGAAGTCGTGGAAGTAGTGACAGACTTCACGTTCCTGGGATCCCAGATCACCGCAGACTGTGACTGCAGCCATGAAATTAAAAGACGCCTGCTCCTTGGGAGGAAAGTGATGGCGAACCTAAACAGCATGATAAAAAGTAGAGACATCACCCTGCCAACAAAAATACGCATGGTCCAAGCAATGGTATTCCCAGTAGTCATGTATGGCTGTGAGAGTTGGACTATAAGGAAGGCCGAGTGCCGAAGAATAGATTCTTTTGAACTATGGTGCTGGAGGAGACTCTTGAGAGTCCCTTGGACTGCAAGAAGATCAAATCAGTCAATCCTAAAAGAAATCAACCCTGACTGTTCCCTGGAAGGCCAGATAATGAAACTGAAGCTCAAATACTTTGGCCACCAAATGAGAAGGGAGCACTCCCTGGAGAAGACCCTGATGCTGGGAAAGATTGAAGGTCAAAGAAGACGGGGACGGCAAAGGATGAGATGGTTAGACAGTGTCATCGATGCAACGAACATGAAATTGAGCAAACTTCAGAGGACGGCGGAAGACAGGAGGGCCTGGCGGGATCTGGTCCATGGGGTCATGAAGAGTCGGACTCGACTGTGCGACTGAACAACAACAACAATAGACCACAGTCCCTAATAATTTTCCCAAGTGTCTTTGTGAATCATTTCATACAGTGCAAGTCTGTGTAGAAAAAGCCCTCTTGAACAATTCAGTTTAGCACAGATTGCGGAAAGCCAGGCGAGTGGGAACCTTTCCGAACTCTTCAGGCAGGCCCTTCCGTCTGGTGGGGGCCAGAAAAGAGAAGGCACATGTAAGGGCAGCCGTGTTCCCTCTAAGCTGAGTTAGTGTGGGCTAGATCACAGTTTTTTAGCCTCCGGCTCACACATTTTTTGCCTTAGCTTGAAGGTTGGCCCAAGTCCCAGCTCCCGCCCACCCAGCGGCTCGAAAGCGTAACCGCAAGTAGACAAATGGGTACCTGCCCTAGGTTGGCCGGGGGCACCCTCCCTCCTGATGGTGTGTGCCAGGAGTGTTGTTGGCGGTGGCGACAGCCATACGGTGGCAGAGCAGAGGTGACCCGTTGATGCGGTGGTGACAGAGACTGGATGGAGGCAGAGCTACGGCAGCGCGGCGGTGTGCCGATGCAGCGCGGTGGAGCCTAAGGGACAAATGCCTCATAAAATTCATACACAGCTCAATTGATGTGAGTATCGTTTGTTGATGCATTTGTTTACAAAATTTAAATCCCAACGTTCTTCCCTCACCAGGGCCACCAAGGTGGCAAACAGATTAAATGCATACATAATGAAAACACATCTTAGAAAAGCAATTAAAAAGAATTAGGGAGCGGTGGCGCAGGCAGTTCAACGCCTGCATTAATAACACTAGCGAACAGCCACTATGGCTGTTCGAGACCCACCGCGGCCGGGGTGAGCTCCCGGCCCAAATCCCAGCTCCCGCCCACCCAGCGGCTCAAAAGCGTAACCGCAAGTAGACAAATGGGTACCTGCCCTAGGTTGGCAGGGGGCA
>NW_015166479.1:221078-232374 GCF_001447785.1 Gekko japonicus | reverse complement strand
AAACCGCCCAGAGACCATCGGGTAAAGGGTGGTATACAAATCGAAGATATAAATATAAATAAATAAATTAAAACAAAGCTAAGATACACATGTCAAAAGATGAAAACGGCAAATAAAATGCAGGGCAAGAAGGAGGGACTCACTGAGAGGGCCAGTGCGGTGTGGTGGTTAAAAGTAGCGGACTCTTATCTGGAGAACCGGGTTGGATCCCCCACTTCTCTACATGAAGCCAGCTGGGTGACCATGGTTCAGTCACAGTCCTCTCAGAACTCTCTCAGCCCCACCT
This sequence comes from Gekko japonicus, assembly GCF_001447785.1. Lineage (NCBI taxonomy): Eukaryota > Metazoa > Chordata > Lepidosauria > Squamata > Gekkonidae > Gekko > Gekko japonicus. Next base: position 232,088 of record NW_015166479.1, on the reverse strand, counting down.
ACCTCACAACGGACCTGTTGTGGGGAGAGCCAGCATGGTGTAGTGGTTAAGAGTGGTGGACTCTAATGTGGAGAATGGGGCTCGATCCTCCCCCTCCTCCACACAAAGCCAGCTGGGTGTCCTTGGGTCAGTCCCAGTTCTCTCAAAACTCTCTCAGCCCCGCCTACCTCAGAAAGGTGCCTGTTGTGGGGAGAGAAAGGGAAAGATGATTGTAAGGCACTTTGAGACTCCTTAGGCTACAGGAAAGCAGGTTATTAAAAACCTTCTTCTTCTTCTCCTTCTTCTTCTCCTGCGGCTACTACTACTGAGGGAATGCCAGACAAAACAAAAAAGCCTTCAAAGCACCGTTCACGATGCCTCTCCTTTTAGCAGGGTTAGTCTCAGTGATTCTGGGGCCCTGGACAACAATCCAGGGTAGGGCCCCAGACTCACAGAATGGGAGCAGGGTGGGGGTGTGGCACCAGAACCTCACCAGCTCATTGGAGCTGCTGGTGCTGCCTGCCAATCAGCATGAGCTGGGGTTAGGGGCCCCGAGGGCCCTCCCACCACCTACAGCTGGGGGGTGGCCAGAGGGGCTCCACCCCCTGCTCATTCCTGCCACTAGTGCTCCCCCATAGCTGGCGTGAGCTTGGAAGCCAGGTCTTTTCCCCTCCCACCACCCTGTAGTTGATTGCTCACTGCTGTCCTTCAGAATTCTCTTCTGCTGTGGGAGGCTGATGGGAGGGGAGGCCAGTGGGCTTGGTCGGGGTGGGGGTCCCTCTCAGTTGCCTCTCCTCCCAGCATGGGGCCTATTGCAGCCACCTGCAGTTGCCCATGGATAAGATTACCCTGACTTAAAGATAGGTTGCTTCTTGGCAAAGCTTAGGAGCAAGTGACTTTACCTCTCCTGTTTGCCTCTGGCTATGAGAGAGAAAAACCTTTTAAAACTCAGTGTGAAGGTTCTATTGAGCCCAAACCTCCAAACAACATGCATTTTCTCCACTCTCTTCTGGCTGCATGGTCTTCCCTCCACCCCTTCACATCAGCTAGGATTGTGACATGGAACATTTCCACTCCTAGGTTACACTTCTCTTCTGGCCAGTTGGGTGTAGTGGTTAAGTGTGCCGACCAGGGGTCATTTCCTGCAGGAGCACACAGGAGCAGAGCTCCGGCAGTAAAGAGCCCAGGGGGAGGGCACATGCAACAAGCCCCGTCCCCTGCTCCCAGCAGCCCTCAGTTGGGCCACGAGGAGCAAGAAGCACCCAGGTAAGTTGCAGAGCCCCCCCCCCAGCCCACCTTCTGGTACAAGCTCTCCCCCCCCTGTGAGGGCAGATCTGCGTGTCCCCATAGCTAGCAATCCAAAACAGTTCAGTGGCACCTTTAAGACCAAGTTTTATTCAGGTACAAGCTCTCCCTCCTCTGCAATTGTCTAATTCAGAGGTCCCCAACATTGTGTCTGTGGGACCCACGGCACCCACCAGCAGCTTTCCTGGGGCCCACCAAGTGTCTTGAGAAAATGGGTGGGCTTTTTACCCACCAAGGCTTCTGACTGGCCATTTGATTGGCTGTACAGATTTATTTTAAATGCTACTCTGGCAGCACCTGCCACCACAGCACAAAGATTTGCATGGAGCGATCGGAGGTAAACCGTGAAAGCCATTTTGTGGCCAGCTCCGACTCCCAAGGCAGCCGTTTTGCGGCTGAATTCACCACGCCGTGTCAGAATCCCAAAGGTGCCCTCACAGGATCAGCAAGATCGGGGACCCCCGGTATAATCAGACCCTTACAAATAGATGTACATGGGTTGCAAATGCATTCACGGTAACATCTGAATAGGGCTAGGTTGTATGTGTGTCCACTATAACGTGAACAGGGCTACTGTCATCTTGGCAGCATAACGGCAGCACTGTATACTCTTAGTGAACTAATGAACCAGTGAACTAACATGGTTTCAAAACCAGCAAAAGGCCTTAATCACAAATAGAGGAAGAAGAAGAAGAGAAGAGAAGAGATTGGATTTATACCCCACCCTTCACTCGGAGTCTCAGAGTGGCTTATAAACTCCTTTCCCTTCCTCTCCCCACAACAGACACCCTGTGAGGTAGGTGGGGCTGAGAGAGCACTTTCAAGAACTGCCCTTTCAAGGACAGCTCTTGTTAGAACTATGGCTTGCCCAAGGTCATCCAGCAGGTGCATGTGGAGGAGTGGGGACTCAAACCCGGTTCTCCCAGATTAGACTCCGCACACTTAACCACTACACCAAACTGGCACACTTAACCACTACACCAAATATGCCAGTTGTGTTGTTGGGTGACTCAAGGCTTGTTAGTCTTTGGGCTACTTTCAATGCAAACATCTTTCTTCATAGCAAAATGTCCATTAAAAAAAAGAAAAGAATACCCTTTGAAGCTGGAATTCAAAAACACACGGATTCTGCAGCCAAGATCTGCAAGGAGAAGACTAGATACTTTACTGCTTTTGTTCACGGATCTTCCTGTATAGATCCTAATGGATTTGGTGTCCCTCCGGAATGCTTCAGATTCTGTAAGGGCTTTCCAGAATCTGCTTGTTCTTGCGGCAGCCTGCAGGTAAGGCAAGCAGTGTTCCCTCTAAGCTGAGTTAGTGTGGGCTAGCTCACAGTTTTTTAGCCTCTGGCTCACACATTTTTGCCTTAGCTCAGGAAGGATGGCTCCAGAGCCAACTAAGTTATGCAGTAGCCAAATTGCTTGCTCACAACTTTGATGCCAGCAGCTCACAAAGTAGGATTTTTGCTCACAAGACTCCACAGCTTAGAGGGAGCATTGAAGGCAAGTGTTACAGACCATCTCCAAACACCTTCACAGTTATTGATTGACAAGTTAAAACGGTTGTTTTACTTTTCTGTAAAACCCGGGATAGAATGATGGAGACAGGAGCAAAGGGCCAGGCGGCAAAGTGGACGCTCTGATTGGTTTGTTAGGGGACCAAATCAAAAAAACACAGCTCCGTTGCCTCAGTCTGTCCCCTGTGGCTCGCTGGTTAATGCCTTCAACTAGGTTTAGAAGAAAGCCACTGGATTTGATAGGTCCAGCTTGCTACAGAAAATAACCTGTCGAGTCCCCTTTTTCTTGACATTTATCTAAGGGATTTCCTGTCTCAGGCACTTGCTGAACCAAAGGGTTATGTGCCACTGCTTAGAGAGTCTGGTCTGGGAAAAACGGAACTAACTGGGGATGATAGGCTGGTTCCAGTTGAGAACGAGGTGACGTGGAACATTGGCCGGCACCTGAAAGAAAACAACCACACTGCAAAGAGGAAATCTTGGTGATAGAAGCATGGGTTGATTCTGCAGGCTGGTATCAATATTATAGGAAAGGGGACCAAACTCAGAATTCAGGTTTCTTGAGAATCTCTGTGTTCATAAAGTGTCTAAATATAATGTAATGGTTTGACTCCCTCCCCTGCAAACAAAGGAATTTTGATAGAGATCCCCACCCCCCAGTCTGGAAAAATAGCTGGAGCTGAAAACATTAGAAGTCAAAGAGGAAGAGGAGAGGAGGAGGAGGAGACCCCATTTTTCACTACCCAAAGAAGCCTCAGAGTGGCTTACAAACTCCTTTCCCTTCCCCTCCCCACAACAGAAACCCTGTGAGGTAGGTGGGGCTGAGAGAGCTCTGAGAGAACTGTCCTTGAGAGAGAACAGGTCTGACAGAACAATGGCTTGCCCAAGGTCATCCAGCAGCTGCAAGTGGAGGAGTGGGGAATCAAACCCAGTTCTCACAGATTACAGTCAGCACCAGGGGTCATTTCATAGAAAAAGAGGTGCAGGAGCTCATTAGCATAACTTATTTGCATATGTCACACCCCCTGACATCACCGGAAGTGAGTCAGAAGGCAACACCCACCACTCAGGCTCCACTCCTGGATCCTTTTGGATTGCTAGCTAGGGGGGGGGGGGGACGCGCAGATCTGCCCTCACAGAAGAGGGAGAGCTTGTACATGAATAAACCTTGGCCTTAAAGTTGCAGTGTTCCCTCTAAGCTGAGTTACTTAGGGTTCATGAAAACTCCTGGTTGTGTTTCCTTCAGATTTGTTACGGGCCAAAATGGAGGTTTGTCAGTTACCATATAATGTAGCTGTTGGTCTGATATTGACTACATATGTTTCAAAGGATGCAGACCTTGGTTAAAATATGAAGGTTGGGGTGGGATTCAGAGAAAGTCCAGGCAAGTGTAGCCTATTTTAGAGGCTAAGCCTAGCCTAAGGTAAAGGTAAAGGTTCCCTTGCTCGAAAGCCAGTCGAATCCGACTCTAGGGTTGCAGTGCTCATCTCCGTTTCCAAGCCGAAGAGCCAGCGCTGTCCGAAGATGTTTCCGTGGTCATGTGGCCGGCATGACTAAACACCAAGGTGCACAGAACACTGTTACCTTCCCACTGAAGTAGTACTTATTTATCTACTTGCAATTTCTTGCTTTCAAACTGCTAGGTTGGCAGGAGCTGGAACTAGAGATGGGAGCTCACTCCGTCTTGCGGCACCCGGGTCTCGAACTGCTAACTACCGACCTTCCACAGCCTGCAGTTCAGCGTCTTAACCACTTGAGCCACCGCAGCTCCTAAGCCTAGCCTACCTAGTTATCATTACCTTTGGCGTCTCATTTAACAATTTACTGTTGTTAAGTTAACAGAGAACAATGAAACACTTCGAAATGAATTTTCAAGGCTTTGATAAATTCAACCAGAATATTACGTACATGCACACCATTAAGTATATGACACGGTGATTCGCTCTGTCTTTATTCCTACTTCGTGTTTTCTGCTTTTGGATCATTGTACTAGTCTGGATTAGGCAAACTGATAGCAGCCCTTGAGTGCCACCTGGGAGACTCCGTTTGCTTCTTGAGTTAGAATCCCACCACTGTATGAAAACTATTCTTCTAAACTTTGATAAAGGAAGTAGTTGTTTTTTGTTGTTGTTTTTTTATCAAAGTATCCTGGAAGTGTACTTTGAATATGACAGCCAAGGACACACCAGTGAGATTTTTGGTTTTTTTTTTTTGCTAATTAATGATATATGTTGGAAAATCACCGGTTCTTTGTTTAATGAATGTAATTGGGCTGATTGTACTCTTCTTTCTTTGTTCGCTGTGCTATCTCTCAGGAGCTATTTTTAAACCTTGGAATAGGATGAGCTCTTTAGAATCAATACCTTTAGGGTGAAGGTTAAGTATCCTGGTGAAGCAATTTGGAATAATTCAAATATCACCGCCCTCTTGATAATTACTGTCTAATAATTGGCAGGGAAGACTGAATGCTCTGATTGGAGGTTGGGGGATTGTTGGGAAGTCAGGACTACTTGGTGGGTTTAAAAGGAAATTCTATGCTATTTCGTGTAACTCTGAACAACAGTGGGTGCAATTTTGTAAGTATTTGCATTTTAAAAGGAAGATGATAATATAGAATAATAATTTAAAAACTCCAAACCTTTCATGAATAAAGCCATGCATATAAATATTTGTAGGATGGCAATAAACTACAGGGAAGTTGGTATATTTTAAGAAATCTAGTCAGAGACATCACGATACACTTTCTCTTGCAAATACAGAAATTTATTTGTGTGTGTGTGGGGGGGGAAGACTCCTAAACCCGCTATTTAAATATTTCAAAGCATGAAAGATAACATTTGTCATTGTTAGCTCTGAAAATCCTGGAGGGGGGGGGAGAAGGGAAGACAAGCTTTTCTCTGAAAGGAGACCCTAACCATGGAACTAACTTCCCTGCTCAATATCACAAGCCATGTATGGTCATCCAACCACATGGGAAATGTGGAGAAGCTTGATAAAGACCCCATAAACATGAGTGCCTTCAGGTGTGTGTGTATGTGTGTGTGGTGAAGTGTGTAGCAGGAGGTGAAAAGTATGAAGGACCAGAGCACCTTTTGTGTGCTGATAAAGCCCAAGGAGCAGTTATCAGATTTGAAGGTTCTCACATCAGATAGATGATAGATAGATTGATAGATGATAGACAGACAGAAAATACACTTTACACAATACATTTCCAATGCACATTTCTTTTACAGGTGGTGAAATAAAGGGTGCAAAAAAGTACAGCCAGGGCCATTCTAATGTCTTATGATAGTGTATAGAGAGGTTGATTGAGGTGGTGAAATCTGATGGATACCAGTTTTGTGAGCATCCCACATTCTTCCGGGTCTTGAAGGTTATGTGTGTGATCCTTTTTCAATTAGCCAGCCTTGAGGATGTTGATTAGCTTTGAGGTGGTGGGAAGGTCTGTTGCTTTTGTTTCCTTCATTGGTCACTCTCCATGCCTAAGTGTAGACCACTAGTAGAACTAGAAAAGCTGGAAAGCCAAGCCAGGTGACCCTAAGACGTCCCTTCACTTGTAAATGTCATTGGCCACATCCTATCATACCACTAGGCACGGTTTCTCCAGTTTAAGGAGCCTTCTTCTAACTTAATTTGTTCTTCCTCCAATGGGTGAGCCACTTATAACTGGAAGAAGGTCCTTTAGACTGGAGGAACTTCTTCCAGCCCAAGGTAGGTTACTGTCACCACACAGACATGTGACGGGCATGGGGAAATTGCTTCTGTGCAGGGAGCGGAAAACCAGGATATTTTACCTAAAGGGGTGACTGAGAAGAGGATTTCAACAGGAAAAGGATGTCAGAGACCTGATTTAAACGTTTAAAAAGGAATACAGAATTTACTGAGAGATTTGGTATAATAATATGGGGGGGGGGGCTCTACCTTAATCAACTACTAAGGCCCAATCTGCATTTGCTATGTAAAGCTGTTCCGTGCTGCTGTGGTGCCAGCTTCCCATTTGGCTCAGTATAAAGCTCTCCTCTGTCTGCATCAGGATGCAAGTTGTTTAGGGAGAGTGCGTGAGAGAGGGGGGAGGAGTGGCCTCCCAGGGGCACCGGCAGGGCACTGCACTGCGCTGCGGGGAGGAAACGGCCCCTGTGACACCCCCACAGAAAGTAAAAGGGGGGGACCTGGCAAAGGGGGAGGGCAGAGGGGGGGCAGGAAAGATGGAATGAGCTGGGTAAAAAATGCAAACACCCAGCAGTTCCCAGGCAGGGCATTTGGGAGATGGTTCAGGGGTGGGCGTGCTTCCCCCCCCCAAAAAATGCAGAAGAATGTTCCCTGGCTGCTTTTAAACACAGACAGCTGGCTTTTCAGCTAACTTGTTTCCTTTGTGACAATTTGTGCATCCCCTTAGAAAAGATGTGGGTGGGGGAGAGAATTCAGCTCCAGTTGTCTGCTTTTTGCTCACAGCAGTTCGATGGTGGGGAGGAGCCATTGTACCACCTTCAAACCACCTTCAGATAAGGCGATGAGATGCCATAGTGACATTGGAGTCACCACTAAATGGCAATAAAATGATGCAGACAGCTGATGCTGAGATGAAACAATAGGAGAGTGGATGTGGCATGAAATGCAGACAGACATTTGTGAGACGACGTGAGATCTTTTGCACAATGGGAACTACCAATGCAGATTGGACCTTTATCAAAGCATAGATGGACAGCACTTTCCAAACCAGCAATATGGCAACAATCCAAAACCAAGTAGAGTTACTCCAATTTGGACCAGGAGTTACTTTTAAAGTAAGTGGCCAAACTGGGGAAATAGGATAGAAGAGAGGTGGGTCAGTTGAAGCAGAGGCACCCAGTCTTCCAGAAATGAGGCCAAAAGAGCAGAGAGAAGCAAAATGTCAGCTCTCTGTGTGGTGCTGTGTGGTCTGGAAAATAAAGGGAAATAGATCTTGCTGCGGAGCAAAGCTGATTCTGCACCCATCTGTTTCCTCGCAGTTTTTCCGCAGCCACATCTGGAGGTTAATCTCCCTCTACACTGCATGCCACTTTCACTTTGTTCATTGGGTTTCATGGTACCCTCTGCATAGATTTATGGCAATTCAGGGGTCACTTCACAGTCAGTACGGCATCTGAATGTGGTTTTGAGCGGCACCTTTTCCTTCCTCTGCTTCCAATTCAACGGGAACAATACATAGACAACTTGACACAGCTTCACTGATCTCCATCAGTCCCCCCAACCCTATTTCCCCCTCTGTATTTATCACCTCGCCATGAATTACTCGGCTCAGGTGGCTAATGATTGCTGAAGCAAGTACTGACACAGGAAGATCTGCATACCAGATTGAATTAAAACAGATATTACAAGGCAAGGGGGAACCAGGTCGAGTGCTGAGAAAATGTGGAGCGCATGCCAGATACAGAATGGACCGTAGTCTGCATAGAAATGAGATGAAAGAAGGAAGGATCCAGTGTGTTGGGAGCCTGAACTGCAGTCCAATGTGTAGCTAGTATTGGACTCAAATTACTGGCTGAAATTTGACAGCAAATGTTTTGGACCGATAGGAAAACCGAAGTTCTTTTCAGGAAACAAAGGACTGCAACAGAGGATAAAAGGATAACCTGGGAGATGGGCGGCTTATCAGGAGAAAACTAAAGAACTTTTAATTACCAGGGGAGGGCAGTTGTGTGGGGAGTTATTGATTCAATTATAATACAGAATTACAAAACTGGAGACACAAAACTGAGTCATATATTCAGCGGGAACTTTGGGACAACGGGTGTGTGTGTGTGTGTGTGTGTTGAATCCGAGGTCCCAGCACTTCATGTCTGAATTGTGTTAATGGTCACAATCTGCTGAGTTCAGATGGGATTTACAGTCTCGGAAGTGCGCTTAAGATTGTCGCCTTAGAGTGTTAAGGCTGGAGAGAGTCATTTTGTCCATTGCATTTTATACATTTTTGAGACATTTGCCTCCTCTGTTTCAAAAACGACTCTTTCAGCAAACACAGAGAGGTCTTATTTTGGTTTGGAAGTATGGAAATGAGTCACATTCGTAGCATTTGATTTATGCAACCATCCGGCTATAGGGGAGGAAAGGCACAATTTTATGGTGTTTCACAGTGCTTCATTAGCTTGAAGTTTTAAAAATGGGAAGCTTCATTCCCTCAAAACCAGCATTTATATAATATTGCGTGTGCTGGGGCTATTAATAAAAAGAGACGGCAAAGGACTTAATGGAATCCCTGACCTTTACAATGGACATAAAACTTGTCCTAATGAAACAAAATTATTTAAAAAGAAAACCCATGCAGAATAGGTAGCTAGGTGACATTTGCTAACGCGCACGAATCCATGTAGTGTTCCTAATGAACATTGTGTCCTTTTGATATGGCATGGTTGCTTTCTTTGCATGATGGCGGTCTACTTTTGCTAGGCAATGATATCATCTCATAGTCATTTGAATCGGCTGGACCTATCGTACCGTTAAAATTGTTAGACTTGGCACAGAATAAAAGTTTTGGAAGGAGAACAAGGATCCAAGAACTCTACATGTTGTTGTTGTTGTTCAGTCGCACAGTCGAGCCCGACTCTTCGCGACCCCATGGACCAGATCATGCCAGGGCTTCCGGTCTTCCACTGTCCTCTGAAGTTTGCTCAATTTCATGTTCGTTGCATCTATGACACTGTCTGACCATCTCATCCTTTGCCGTCCCGGTCTTCTTTGACCTTCAATCTTTCCCAGCATCAGGGTCTTCTCCATGTAGAGAACCACAATTATGTCACAGGACTATAAAAGCCCCACCCACTCCACTCAGGTATACTGAGAATCTCAGTATATGCATTTTACCTTGTAGACAATTTACCTTGTTCAGTCTTTTTTATTTACATGCAAGATGAGGTCCTGATCAGATTTCCTCAATGACTTTTTTTTTGTCAAAATGCATTCTTGACCTCTGTGCAGAGCAACTTTGTACCAGTGAAATACTTGCTTATGCTACAAGGCCAGGTTGTGCTTTAGTAATAAGCAATAAATAACAATCACCAGAGGAGAGACATTATGTCCCCATGTACATTTCCCAGAGCCTGGCGTAAGCTGGGATAGGGCGATTAAAAAACTATCATCATCATCATCCCAGGGGTCATGGTCCTTATCCAATTGACTTACTTGTCAAGCATGGAGCCAACTGAGGTTCATCTCCTCTGTGTGCTTGTGGAGTCAGAGATGCATCCTTTTGTTAGCTGAATTGCTTTATTTACAGCAATTGGCGATTTAGAAATGGGTCCTTGCCAGTTTATCCCAAGGTCCCGTTCCTACCAAGGGTTACCAGTAAAGGATTCAAGGCTGTTGTAGTTAAAATAGATGTCTTTTACTTGAAAATATATCTCATACAAATAATATGTATGCACTCACACATTCAATCAAGTTTCTAAGATTTACAGTATGAAATAAGCACTTTTGCATTAGCAGGCAGGGGTGAAGGTGGGCGATACTTATCTGTCTTGCAGTTTGGTTGTTCCAATGAAGAATGGATGGGAGGAAATGGAAACCAAGGAATTCACACACGACCAGAACCAGCCAGAACTTGTGGGTCTCTTGACTGCAGATCAAGAGATCAAAGTAGAGGCAAGGGTTGGGGATAGCAAGTGGGACTCAAGGGGAGTAAAAGCAAATAGGGGGTGTTGTGGGGATTGCTAGCTAGGAAGGGCCAGGTGAGTGGTCCTTCCCTTTTATAGGGGGTCCAAGAGATGGGTGGTAACTGTGCCAACCTCCTGGCCCACCTACCTGTTAGTCCGTCCCAAAAACAATCCTATTGGTTGCCTATGGGAAGGGGAGGTTACCTGAAGGGGTGGCCAATATTGTAACCTAAAACCTTACTCAGAGTATGACAACTGGACAGGTGTGAAAACCTAGGCGTCAAGATGCTCCATTGTAGTGCTGATGAAACTGGCCATTCTATTGATAACCAAATGTCCATTTGGCAGGAAATACCAATGCAGGAACAAAGCAGGTGATGGATAGTACGTGACCACACGTAGTTCTGCAATGGGGGCTGTCTCTTCTCAGAGTTGTTGTTTTCTCATTGCTCACAATAATGGAGGTGTGTGCTTCTTCACCAGGCTTGGCAACTGTGTAGCTGAAACCTTATTCACATGTAAGGCATGTGCAGGCACCTTCTATTTATTTATTTATTTATTTATTTATTTATTTATTTATTT
>NW_015166479.1:193412-220754 GCF_001447785.1 Gekko japonicus | reverse complement strand
TTTATTTATTTATTTATTTATTTATTTCTAGATTTGGCTTATATACCGCCCTGACCCCAAAGGGTCTCTGGGCGGTTTACATAGGAGTCTAGGTCTGCTTTCCCTATCTACGGTGGGGGGCTTCCTACCGGCACCCAGGTGGTGGGGCTCGCTGTTTTTCCGGCTCGGCTCTTTCTTCTTCTTCTGGTGGCCTCCGGGTCGGTGCTTCCGTCCTGGTGGCCACGGATAGGTCTTCCCTTTTTTTGGTGGCTTTCTTTTCTGGCGGGCCCATCTGGTGTGCGGATTCGTGTCAGCACGGCTCTGGCTATGTGTTGTATCACAACAGGTGACTTAAAGTGTACAGCTTTCTGAGCCTATGTGTGTGTGCACAGTCCATTGTGTGTACCAATAAATAGTTCATAAAGCAAATATCAAGCTCATTCTCTAACACTTTACCTGAACAACATTGGATACAATGCCTGTTTTTTGTGCCTAGAGACAAGTGATCACAGAATGTTTCCTCTCAACTGTGGAGTCTTGTGAGCAAAGAATCCTACTTCACGAGCTACTAGCATTTAAGTTGTGAGTGAGCCTACATTTGGCTATTGCATAAATTAGTGTTTTAGAAGATTACTACCATAACCTTGGGGAATTTCAGACAGGTGCTTTCTCCAACTATGCCGTGTGTGAAACGGCAGCCCTCTACCGGTTCATCTGCAAACGGAAGACTCCCGGCTTGAAACCGGGAGAAGACGGGTAATGTGAAATTCCCCCTTGTAAACATCTCAGAAGGAATTCTTTTAAACTATACTTTAAGAATCATTTAAACATTATAAATGAAAACAGAATCGAGTCAAATGTGTCCAGTACACACCAAATCTTTGTCAAATGAAACACCAATCCTGTAATTCATTCTCTGGAAATCTTTTATCCACGTGGATCTCGCCAATGCGTTCGTAGAAGTTTCTTTCTCTTATGAGGAAATGGCTGGTTTTCCCATTCATTTCTTTGAAGCCCATCTGGAAATGTGACCATCCAGAGGAGGCCTGGCCACAACCCAGGACACAGCCAGCATTCTACCCTCCCCACCTCACCCAATCATCAGCACTTTCCACATGCCACTGAGAAACTATTTATTCTCCCTCAGAGGTTCAGAGAAATTATTGGTCAAACTGCAGCCATATTGTCCTGCTACTCAGTCCTGCTTGTCTTTCCCATGGACAGTTGTGCAGAAGATCACAGAGTGGCACTGTCCAGGTATGACACCAAGAGCAAAGCTTTCCCAGCATGGGGCTGTGATCACACAAACACATAGGCGTGCATGCCTGGTGGATCTAAAGGGAGCGATCAGACAGCAACATCTGAGAAGTGTCCCGCAGTCATCAGCAACCCACGCTGCTCTGCCGCAGAAGCAGCGTTAAAAGACACCAGGGAAAGTCCGGTAGAAAACGGGTCCCAACGGTCCTCGGGTGCAATTTCCCCCGTCTGATCACTCAAGCATGCTCTCAAGCCGTCAGGATGGTCTGATCAGGCCCTCCTGGCTCAGCGCCATTCCCCACCCCCTTTGCAGTATACGCATCATCGCATACTCTGTAGGGGGCCCTAAGTGCGGCGGTGCGATTCCTTGATTATGGCCAAAAAACCCCCACTTACTCACCCGCTGTTGCGTCTGATCACACAGTGACGGGCTGCATGTCAAATTCCTCCAGAGGGACTAGCCTAGCTTCCCCTCCGCTTCAACTGGCGTGCGTGACTGCAGCCTGGGTGTGTGTGTTTTTTAAGACCCCCGGGCCTTGATCATACCGCAAAAATTTTCGCCCTTGCCATTGGTTACAGTTAAGATGTCATTTAATAAAGTGGCCCAATAGTTAAATCCAGCACTTGTGTCTGTCTCTTATTTCATCTTGGGTGGCATATGGCCAAAAAAAAAACCTGACTCACCCACAGTTGCGTCTGATCACACAGTGACAGGCTGCATGTCAAATTCCTCCGGAGGGACTAGCCTAGCTTCCCCTCTGCTTCAACTGGCGTGCGTGACTGCAGCTTGGGTGTGTGTGTTTTTTAAGTACTGCTGCTACTTCGTTATATAACATTGGCAGAAAAAGATATATGGAGAATACAGAACACTAATCCTGATATTCTGGGAAGACTGGCTCCAGGGCTTCTTCAGTTTTGAGCAATGAGACCATTGTGTCCAATATATTTGATGTCACTTCTTTCTTTCTTTCTTTTTTTACTTGCCCCTCCCTCAGTTAATATACACCTTACCATCTTTCATGGTTTTTATAAGGGATATACAAAGAGTTGGTCAAGTGTGCATACAGTATCAGATTGTGTGTGTATGAAGAGGGTGTATGACTGTTTTATGGCCCTTCAGGGGTGACTCTACAGTCAGTATGGCATTGGCCCAGGGTATTTGAATGTGGTTTTGAGCCACATCTTTTTTCTGTTCCAACCTGGGCTTGGTAAAACAGCAGAGTGAATGCTAGATGCAGAATGGGCCAGAGGGAGAGAGAGAAAGAAGGAAAGAAAGAAAGTCTCAACAAAGAGTGACACAGCTTACAACCTGGTTTCAGACTTCTTGTGCTCAAATGGACATGTGCCCTTACCTTGCATCGAGGGCACTGTAAAACGTGCATTGGGTGCCTGAATGCAAATCCTGGGCATCCTCAGACTGAGTATCATCTGTACACATATGGAAGTGGTTAAATTGACTTACAAAGCAGCATGACAGAAAAGCAAGCAACACAGCTGAAGGCTCGGTATACCATGTGGCAGTATCTCCCCCACCCCACATGTCTCAGACAAATAGATGCTTCTGCCAAATAATCAACCCCTCTCATCCTACTAATAATCTTATCCTACCAGTATTCTGGAAAAGGAACTGGAACTCACATATACAATCCTGAGTTTGTAAACTGATAATAATCCAGTTTTATAGATAAGTATCAGATTCAAGACAACTTACAGTTTTTATTATGTGATGCCAAAAATCCCTGTGCAGCTAATTTGCTAGCCTTTATAAAAGTACAACCGTTTGAGAACAAGGGTTTTTGTTTTTAGAGAAGTATAGTTGTTTACAAGGAAACCACATTATTAAAAAGGCAGGTACTGCATTTTTAATAAGCTTTACCCTTCTGGTTTCCCGAGGTACTCTGCACATGCTTAGAGTCCTTAAATGCTAGGACTGCACCAAATGGAAAGGCTTGTGACTCTGATCTCCAAAACAAGGGGTGTTTGAACGTGTGCCCTGACCTCCAGATGTGCCGGAAGCAAAGTAGCTCTCCAAAAGAACAAAGTTAGAGTCCAATGGCACCTTTTAAGACCAACAAAGTTTTATTCAAGGTGTGAGCTTTTGTGTGCATGCACACTTCATCAGATGATGAAATGGAATTACATATCATAGTTGTATATATAGGAGTGGTTTGTTAAATTAGCATGCAAAATAGTGAGGACACATTTTTTTTTAACAGATCAAAATAATGACAAGCTTATCATCTGTTTTGGTTAACTTGGGGGGGACAACATAGGTATGAAACAGGGGTCATTTCCTGCAGGAGCGCACAGGAGCGGAGCTCTGGCAGTAAAGAGCCCAGGGGGTGGGCACATGGAACAAGCCCTACCCCCTGCTCCCAGAAGCCCTCAGTCAGAGCAAGAAGCAGTCAGGTAAGTTGCATAGCTCCCCCCAGCCCCCGGTCCAAAACAGTCCAGTGGCACCTTTAAGACCACGTTTTATTCAGGTACAAGCTCTCCCTCCTCTGCGAGGACAGATCTGCACTCCCCCCCCCGATAGCTAGCAATCCAAAACAGTCCAGTGGAGCCTGAGCGGTGGGTGTTGCCTTCTGACACACTTCCGGTGACGTCAGGGGGTGTGGCATATGCAAATAAGTGATGTGAATGAGTTATGCTAATGAGCTCCTGCACCTCTTTTTCTACGAAATGACCCCTGGTAAGAAATATGTTAGAACTGGAGATTGTTGTTCCCTAATTTGTGAAAATCCCATCCTTAGACCCCCCTCCATCTCCTTTCAAGCATGGAGGTGAATTTTAGAGCATCTTGGCTGTGTAGAGTGTTTTCTTTGTCCCCCAAACAAAGAACTGCATTTAAATCTACTAGTCCAAAATTACATTACATATTCAGTTATTGTCAGGTTGATGGTGGGGTGAAAGTCGTTGAAAACCTGGTGGAATGTGTCCAGGGCTTCTTTACCATGTGTCCAGACAAGAAAAATGTAATCAGTGTAACACAAATATAAGAGAGATATAAGTGGGTGAGAGTTTAAGAAGTGTTGCTCCAAATCAGCCATAAGGATGTTAGCGTATTGTGGGGCATGCAGGTGCCATTGATCTGGAGGAATAGTTCATCGCCAGATCTGAGGGGGTTATGGGTGAGAACAAAATGGCGCACTCCGGTGTCAAAGTCAGCTGTGTTGCTGTCAGAAATTATATTCCTTATGGCTTGTAATCCATCTTGGTGTGGGATTTTGGTGTAAAGAGATTCCACATCCATGGTGGCTAAAATAGTGTTCTCACTTTTGGGACAACACAGTGCCATTTGGGAGGAAGTGCACTGTCACACAACCATTGTGATGAAGGCAGGATGATGAATTCTTAAACATACTTGTCAACTACAGCGCCCGTGCAGGCTAACATTCCCCTTGTTCTCTTTTTAGCGGGTTGTGATGTCAACAATCAACACTGCCCGACAGAGAGGTGTTTTCTCAAAGCCTTTGGAGTGCCATAGGATTTCTTTCATTCCCTACCGGGACTTTCCTCTGATCTGGCGTAGCCTTTTGGATCACAGTCGGGAAGCGAGAGCTTGAAAGGGAATGCATGAATGAACAAACAAGGTTGAAAGAAAGCGGGCCTTTGTGCTTTATCGCAACACAAATGACTTGTTCCAAAATTGCCCCTTGACATGAATTTCTTTTGTCATTTTCCTCAGCTCGAGGCCAAGGATCTTCAGAAGCAAAGCTTTATACTGATAAATTACTGTGTTCAGCTCTTATAAGAAAACGTATCTGTCTTCAGAACTTCATAATACCTCATGAAATCTACAAAGCTTTAACGTTTCTATTCCAAGGAGCCCAAGGGGAACAGAATGGTATCAATAACTATTTCACCCTTTTAATATTTCTCAGCTCAGGATGGAGACTTGCTCGGCACTCCCTCCTGTAGCATTTGCGGCCAACCAGCCACATTGTCATTTGCTGTTGTCTAGAAGTCAATGCCAACGAGGTGCCCGATCCTCATAAAACCACAAATCCTATAAAATGACCTGGTAATAGATGACTTGAGACTCAGTCGCTCCCTCGTGACTCTCATTGGAAGCCCGTTTCTAATAACCACTTAGACATAATCGGGTGGACTTTATGCAGCCTCATCCAGTAAATGGACCGTGTGAGTGTTTCTCTATTATTTCCTCCATAGCTCACCGTTGCAAGCTGTGCGTGCTGAAATAAATTTCCCTTTGAACAATAGAAATCATGAGGGCCTTGACACAAGTCATGGCAGGGAAGAGCTGAGCACTGATTTAAGGCTGAAGCGGAATTAGAGTCTATTAAATCAACCACATTGATCAGAGGAGTCTTGGTTGCGCATCCGGGAGCAATGGAAATGTGCCTGCTGAAACAATGGCTGCTGTATGTTTAGATCTCCGTTTCCCTGCAATTTTTTGTTGTTGCCGCATGAAGTAAGAAACAATTGGATTAAAGTGGCTCCACATATTGTCAGCTGGAACAATGTGCCCTCAAATCATACATGAAGCGACTGTCAGACTATTGGCCTATCCAGGTCGGTATTGTCTATTAACTGTTGCAGTTGGGTCTCCAAGGTCTCAGATAGATGCCTAACACTCCAGCTGTTCCGTAATCACTTTATCTGGAGATGCCTAGGACTGAACCTGGGATTGGGTTGCCAGGTCTCCCCTGGCCTCCAGAGGGGGATGGGGGCATAAGGTTGTCAGATTCATGTTGGGAAACTCCTGGAGATTTGGGGATGGAGCCTGGGGAGGACAAGGATCTCAGTGGGGTACAATGCCATAGTGTCCACCCTCCAAAGCAGCCATTTTCTCCAGGAAACCTGATCACTGTAGTCAAGAGATGAGCTGTAATCCCAGGGGGTCTACAGGTCCCACCTGGAGACTGGCATCCCTAACCTTCTATATTGTAGAACAGATGCTTTACCATTAGCAGATCCCTAGTCCCTGATCTATTTAAGTCTGGGGACACTTAGAATTTTGAGTACCTTGAGTTCCACCACAAAATGGTTGCCATGGAGGTGGGGGCAATTACAGCCAATCACAAAATGGCTGCCATTGGGGATGGGGTGAGTCACAAAACGTTAAAAGGTTCCAATCTATATCTGGGATGTAGCACTTCAGACAACAGGTGGAGAGGTGGGTGACATGGTAGAAGGCCTCCATATGAAATAAAAAGTGTCATGAACATAGACACCTACCAGCCGGCACAGTGGTGATGGTGCTAACTTGCTTGTATTTGCCCTGACATCCTAGTTTTCAGTGTGCTTTTTTAGGCTGGGGGGGGTATGGAGTTACAGAAAATCATATGAACCCCCACTTCTGGTTTGAAGTGGTATAGCCCAGGCCCAACATTTCCTACTCAGAGTCTAGTGCCAACTTAAAGACCAACAAAATGTTTCAGGGTATAAGCTTTTGTGGGGAGGGAAGGCAGCATGGTATAGCCCAACCTAATGAGATCTCAGAAGCTAAGCTGTACTTAGTAGGGAGACCACCACAGAAGACTCTGTGGAGGAAGGCAATGGTAAAACCACCTTAGCTTCTCCATTGCTTCGAAAGCCTCTTGCCAGGATCACCACAAGTCGAATATGACTTGACAGCACTTTACACTCACGGATAAGTTTTTGTGAGTCAAAGCTCACTTTGTCAGATATCACATCAGGCAAAGAAGAAGAAGAGATGGGATTTATACCCCACCCTTCACTACCCAAAGGTGTCTTAGAGTGGCTTACGAACTCCTTTCCCTTCCCCTCCCCACAACAGACACCCTGTGAGGTAGGTGGGGCTGAGAGAGCTCTGACAGAAACTGCTCTTTTTCAAGAACAGCTCTTATCAGAACTATGGCTTGCCCAAGGTCATCCAGCGGGTGCAAGTGGAGGAGTGGGGAATCAACCCCGGTTCTCCCAGATTAGAGTCCAAACCCTTAACCACCAATGTTCCCTCTAAGCTGTGGAGTCTTGTGAGCAAAAATTCTACTTTGTGAGCTACTGGCATTAAAGTTGTGACTGAGCGATTTGGCTACTGCATAAATTAGTTTGTTCTGGCGCCATCCTTCCTGAGCTGAGACAAAAATGTGTGAGCCAGAGGCTAAAAAACTGTGAGCTAGCTCACCCTAACTCAGCTTAGAGGGAACACTGTTAACCACTACACCAAACTAGCTTTGGCTCATTAAATCTTACACCCTTGAAAAAAAAGTGTCATTGGCTTTTTTTAAGCTGCTACTGGACTTGAATTTTGTTCTACTGTCATAAACATGCAGGCTACCCTACCCACCTAAAATTTTCTAATGTACTAAGAATTACAACAGAGTTGGACCTCATCTAGCAGATCCCATCTGCAACAAAGTATCATGATGCTACTTATCTTGGGCAAATCACTGTATATTTAGAGCTTCTTGAAACATGCCTTTACATCAGTTAAGGTAATAACTGTGAGGAATTTCAGACAGGCGGTTCAGGAATGGTTCCCAAATGGTTTCTGGACTGAACAATTTTAGAACCGGTTCCCTACTGGAATATATTTTTACTTTCACACACAAACGCTTCTGTCCCATTCAGGAAATGGGTCTGAACCGTTTTACCTGTAAACCACTTCCAAGTAGCCTTCAGTTTCTTCTCCGGGATCTGAAATGCTTTTTCCCGCCGTTTTTCGCCTGCGCGGGCCATCTCCGGCTTTTTTTTTATGTTCGCTTTAGAGTGCTATAACACTATAACACAACAGCAAAACAGCATTATAGCAACCCTATTGGAATGCCTGGAGTGTTGTGTTATAGCGCTATAGCGTTCTAAAGCAAACATTTTTTTAAAAAGCCGGAGATCACCCGCGCGGCCGAAAAATTGCAGGAAAAAGCGGGAAAAAGCAGTGCAGTCTGAAATGGCAAACCACTTCAAATCCAGCTGTTTACCAGTAGGGGAAAGCCATGTGTGAAATGGCAGCCCTATACCGGTTTACTCCACGATGGATCAAAAACGGCTTCACAATGGCTTAAAAAGGGTAATGTGACATTCCTCTGTGTCTGAAAGAACCGGAATTTAAAAACAGAACCCACCTGTTTCCTGTTTATATTTCCACTGGGAAATATAAATGTTGGGGGGGGGAGTTCTTGGTAATCTACCCCGTTCTTCCAAAGCAGAGAGGGTCATTCTCCCTAAAAGCCTGCCAGAGTCTTGGTAGCAAGTTGGTGAAGTAGCAGACAGATCCACTTGGCATTGTCTATACTGTGAAAAGATACTCTGCAACTTAAATGCTCCCGATCTTTTCGCTGTTGCTGCCGGTCCAGTCACCAGATGCAGCTTTTAGGATGATGGAGTGGAGGGATAATTAGTGCGTTCAAGTTGATCCCTAGAGTGCCGTTCTCTGTATGGAAAGCCCAGTGTCTCAATTCCACACCTGCGAAAGGGCAAAGACACCACTCTAGTCCGATTACATAACACCGATAAAATATGATCATTGGGAATTATTGTGATAAAAAAAAACAGAGGGAGATACGGTACAGAGGAAATCCACATTCTGTAGTAGTTTGTTGAAGCACAAATACTAGATAGAAAACCTGGCTCTTCAAATACGGATTTGTTTCCAGTTCCTAGGAAACGACACGATTGGGCTCTTTTGTCATTCGTTCCCCCCAATGAAATTGCATTGGGGAAATATTTCTGAAACTTGCATAAGAGAGCAGCGAAGGATCTCGGCCCAAAGGTTTCTATTAAGTTTGCAAACTATTCCTCACAGAGGCTTGTTTTGAGTGGGCTATCTGTTATCTTGAATTGCATTATATTCAGCAGTGAGTTTATTAAATTTGTGTAGATAATGATTTTAAAGTGATACCTTTTAACATCAGCATGCATTTAAAATTTGAAAATTACATTGCATTTCCCTCCCCCCCCCCAGTCATTCTCTATTATAGGGAAAAGGAAGGGGGGGGGACCTGTGGATGATTTATGATGTTTGCATATCACAAATTAAATCTCTGGCTTTTTTTGTATTTCTTGTTTACAGTGTATTCAATCTACCCAGCCCTTTTCGATGTGTGTCCCATATTAATTTAAATGGGGCTTGGAGGATTACAACTCAAGCATACCATTATATAAAACAGCACAAATTCTATCACTTAAACTCGCCAAAGAACTATGACAAGGTATGTCATATTCAAGAAGTCCTAATTTATTTCTCTTCTCCCAGAATAAATAATCATTTTAGAGTGAGAGCCCAATAGAGAGTGCCTGGAAAGAATAGTGGTGGTGGAAAGAAATAGAGACAGTGGACAGAAGCAAGGGATTTACTTAGTTACTGGTCTGCCTATGTGTGCAAAGTGTCATCAAGTTGCGCCTGACTTATGGTGACTCCAACAAGAGGCTTTCAAGGCAAGTGAGAAGCAGAGGTTGTTTGACATCGCCTTCCTTTGAAGAGTCTTCCTTAAGAATATAAGACAAGCCATGCTGTATCAGGCATCCAGTCCAACACTCTGTGTCATACAGTGACCAAAACCCAGGTTCCATCAGGAAGTCCACCAGCAGGGCCAGAACTCCAGTAGTCCTCCCACTGTTGCTCCCCCCAGCACCAAGAATGCAAAGCATCACTGCCCCAGACTGAGAGTTCCTATCTGTACCTTGTGGCTAACAGTCACTGACAGACCTCTGCTCCATATGCCTATCTAATTCCCTCTTGAAGCTGTCCATGCTTGCAGCTGCCACCACCTCCTGTGGCAGTGAATTCCATGTGTTAATCACTCTTTGGGTGAAGAAGGACTTACTTTTATCTGTTCTAAGCCCACTGCTCATTAATTTCATTGAGTGCCCATGAGTTCTTGTATTGTAAGAAAGGGAGAAAAGTAGCTCTTTCTCGACCTGCTCTATCCCATGCATAATCTTATAAACCTCGATCATGTCACCCCTCAGCCGTCATTTCTCCAAGCTAAAGAGCCCGAAGTGCTTTAACATTTCTTCATAGGGAAAGTGTTCCGACCCTTTTATCATTGAAAGTGTTGACTCCACATAGAAAGCTACAGGAAAAGTAAGGGGATCTAGCTTGGGCTATCCTGGGGGTAGTAGAATTAGTGTTAAAGCAATTTCAAAAGCAGTGATACCTTGAAATTAAATAATAATTATTGATACAAAGTTGCCAGACCTGTGCCCGCAACCCCGGAAGTGACGTCACTTCCGGGCCATGCTCTAGGAACCCTATAACCCTCTATGGCACTGGTTCCCTAAGTGGGCAATACCGCCCCCTGGGGAGTGCTGGAACGATCCAGGTGGGCTGAAACGATCCAGGTGCAGATCCACAAACTGCATCTTTTTGTCCGCTTTTCGTCCATTAATTTCATTGAGTGCCCACAAGTTCTTGTATTGTAAGAAAGGGAGAAAAGTATTATCCCATGGATAATTTTGTAAACCTCTGTCCTTGGTGGTCTCCCTTCCAAGGTACCAACCTTGCTTAGCTTCCGAGATCTAATGAGACCAGGCTATACCGTGCCACCTTCCCTCCCAGAGGGGTGTACTTATAAAGCTTTTAATCCAACATCCATGCAAACTAAGAGAAACTATCAAAGTCATTGACAAACTATCACTGAATTACCACTAAGATCCATATCACCCTTTAGCAGAGCAGGCTTCCAAAGTCAGTTTCTTGAAGGATAAATTTAGTTAACAGTGTTTTGTTTTGTTTTTAAAACCACTCTGACATGTGGCATCTCAGTTCTACACACAAGGATTGTTACTGGCACTCAAAGAAGCCCTGCCCACCCACCATTACATGTGCTGGCTCCATGCACATAGAGGGAGAACAGGAATGAGTCTTCGAATTCCAATCCTTGCCTGATTAGAATATGAACATGAGGGCCTGATTAGGGGAACATAAATAAATAAAATATAGATAATATCATACCAAAGAAGGACCTTTGTGTTAACATTTCCTCTCTGGCCCTGGGAGTTTCATATTTGCAACCACATGGGAAAATTCGGCAAGTTACAATCATGACATAAGGTGGCTCCCTATGACAACGTTTGAGAAATAAATAATCCATCTCCAAACCGGCAAAGTAATCTGTATCACAGTGGGAAGGGAACTGTTTGCTCTGGGTGGAAATGAATGGCAATATTTGTATAAATGAGAAACCAACAATAATTTCTTACTTGTACATTCAGGAATATGAACCTTAAACTGTCTTTATTTCCTCAGACATGGAGCGTGGGCAGCTTCTCATTTATCTGCTATTTGTTTGCTTGTTTGTTTTATGGTTTTCCAGAGGAGCTATGCGTACACAATTAAAATGTTGATCTTTGGTCCGGGAAGCACTCTGACAGTGAGAAAATTGAGCAGAGCTACATTTCAAAAAAATTGCCGAATAATATCTAAACCAAAGATCAGGGTGCAAATCAATCCTTTCATACTCGGTGACCTTTCTTTCTCAGAGCTTTCTAATTTTGTATATTTGCTTCTGTTTTAACTTCTTCTTTTTAGTTCGTTCACATATTAAGATGCTGTTATCTTAGGAGGAGGGGCTGCCTTGCCATGGCTGCCTTAGCCATGAATTGTCTTAAAGGTTAAATCCAAGCACTTGAGGCAAATTTAGACTTCTCCTCCCTATTCCAGGTTCATAAATAGCATTTGGCAAAAAACTTTGAATGGAGATAATTGCTATCTTCAGGTGTCGGCAATCAATATGTGGCAAAAACCACACCGTGTTGCAAAGTAAATAAATAAATGGCTAGTTTCTCTCTCTGAAGTTATGCATCAATATCCAGAGATACCACCAAGTTCCAAAAAGTAAACATGGGATCACAAAAAAGAAAAAAAAAAGAAAACACGGAATCATGAAAGAGTGGTGAGCTGTTGAGCATGATCTCGCAGAGGTCATGGTGCTATCTCGAGCAGCCTGTGGCGGAAAGTGCTGCCAATTTACTGCTGGATTATTGCAACCCCTTAGGGTTTTCAAGGCAAGAGATGCTCAGAGGTGCTTTGGCATTGCCTGCCTCTGCCATCCCAACCCTGGACCTCCATGGTGATCTCCAATCCAAGTACGAACCAGAATAACAATTATAATTCTCGCGTGGCAGATCCTACAATTGTCTGGCAGCCAGAAGTTCTAGCTCCTTTAGCGTTATGCACCACTAGGTGTTGAGCTAGACTTGTTTTTTAAGGCAAGAGGCATTTCAGAGGTAGTTTGCCATTGCCTGCTTCTGCATCACCCCTCTGGTATTCCTTAAAGGTCACCCATCCAAATACAGACAGGGCCAACCCTGCTTAGCTTCTGAGATCTGACCAGAGCTGATCTTGCTTAGCCTCCAAAATCTGATGAGATTGGCCTAGCCTGGACCATCCAGGTCAGAGCTCCCAAGCAGTTTTCTTTCTTTCTTTCTTTCTTTCTTCCTTCCTTCCTTCCTTCCTTCCTTCCTTCCTTCCTTCCTTCCTTCCTGCCTCCCTCCCTCCCTCCCTCCCTCCCGTGAGTCAACTGAATGCTGGTGACTGTCCTCAAATACAGTGTGAAACACAAGCTGCAGAATGTTTGAAACCCAAGCACTGTTCTGTTATCCTGTGCAATAATATGCTGGCTGATCAGCAGCACTAAATATGGAACATGTGTCTGAGCACAACTATTTTGCAAAATCTCAGGTCAGTTAGTGCTTTGAAGAATGGGGAACTGTGTGCAACTGAGGTGTGCACTTCCCATTTCCTGAGTGCCTTCAATTGGAAAAAAAAAGTCCATTAGACAAACTTGCATCTTTAAATTGATTGTACACATCAATTTAAACAGGAGGCTTCCCAATGGAATCATTTGTGTCTTATTCTCAAGTGTACACCGATGACTTATTAAGAAACCAACTGCTTTAGATGTATGTGTGAATGAGAGTGTTCAGGGCCCGAGTTTTGTTTCAGAAGGGGAAGAATTGAAAGGGGCAATATTCTTCACAAGATGAATTTGAGGACAATTCAAGTATGCAACCAAATCGTGCAATACTAGGATCGCAAAGATAGAAAAAGAAAGAGCTCTCAGGCTAACATGAAGGGTCTCAAGGTGAAGGCAACGTTCAAAAATGAAGCCATGTATTGTAGTTGGCACTGAAGGGAAGACGATTGTTGTCGACCATGTAACATAGCAATGGAAACCAGGTAGGCACAAAGTTGGAATGTACCCTGGGGAGCATATGCAGTTCTGATCATAAATGTTGGCGATCTTGCCCATAATAAATTGGTCCCAGATTTTATCCCACCAGGCTGCCATGGTTGGAAGTTTGAGAGATTTCCAGGTGCTGGCTATCGTTAGCCTGGTCATGGCAAGGAGAATTGAGGTAAGACCTGTTAGTTCGTTTTCCTGGTTAGACAAATCCTGCAAATCCAGCAGTAATATTTCTGGTTCAAGCGAAATGGTTTGAGACGTGATCACGTTGATTTCTGTCAGAACCTCTCTCCAAAAACCTCTCTCTATTTTTCACCAGCAGTGAAAATAGCTGCCAACAAGGCCACAATTCTTCCATCGTAAGGGGCCAGATCTCTTAGGGGGATGGATGTAAAAAATCACCCCTGCCACTATTTGAGCTGAAACCTGGTTTGCATACGATTGGATGACTACAGTGTTGCTATCAACCCAAACCAGTCACCTTTTCTTGGAAGGACTGGTCTCTTCGGACTGCCTATGAGTACTCTGGCAAATATGCTTGTTTATAAGCAGAACTTGGCCAGAACTATAGATGCTGCCCAAGGATAATGCTGTTGGACTGTAGTTTGAAACAGTGGACACACACACACACAAACACCCCTGCCCTCTTTCAGTGGTTCCCCTGACCATTCTATCTTCACCAATGCAGTAATGTGTGGCTCCTTGCGAGCATTGTGACATTTCCCCATGGTTCCTTATGGAAGCGGGTCTTGCCCTTCATTCTTTCCCTTCTATTGCTGGGCATGAAAAAAAGTGTTGGTGGCGGTCCCAGCTCTCTGGCTTGCATCCCAGCTCTCTATGGGGAGGGAATGTAGACAGATCTTCTTGGTGAGAGCCCTCTAAAAATGAATAGCTCTTTGAAGCAAATTGGAGCAATGCAATCCACCGTCAAGGGGGGGGGGGGATAAATCACATTTTAACCAACAAGGGAAATTAAAGCCAATAAAAATCAGATTCACACACACACAAGTGCAGAACATTATACATATGAAGTAGTCTCAATCACTTCCGGGGTCTGAAAGGAAGGCAAAATCAACCCCGCCACACTTATATAAGCCTTGTTCAAAACTTAAAGGGAATGTGCTTACAATCCATGAATAGCATATACTTGAGTTTGGTCTATACATGTGTTGAGTAATTTTATGTTCTGTTCAATGCATGTACATCTGGTGATTGAAACCCCACGTTTATCCAGGTTCTGGTCCCTGGTGGTGTTCATAAAAAATAATGCACATTGGCTCTTTCTTACAAACAGATGTATGTGCGTACATTCAGGAGTTACACTGTAACATGTAACAAAGGCTACATTGCCCTTATAAAGGAGCCATGGAGGCAGATTACATGATGCCATGCATGAGTCAATGGGAAAGAAGAGAATCCATGTCTTCACCCCAGGAACCAGAACCTAAAAAAGGTAAGTCAAGAGAATAGAGGGCCAACAATAAAACAACTTAAATGTTTATAATATAAAAAGATATATATATTTCTTAGCAAAGAATTAAAAAAATATATAAGGGCTCAATCACACCTCATGTAAAAATGCCAAAATCTTACACACAAGGGCCAATGGACTTGACTTGATGCGTTTCTGCCTGTATAGGTCTCCTTCAGAGGTCAAACACAATGAGGATCAATTGGCTTCTATCATAATGCAATACAATCATACAATTATGCAACATGGATACAAGATGGACCAGAAAAAAATGGTTCCAAAGTGTTCCTATTCCTTTGCAGGATTTCTCAGGGAATCCCATCCTACAAGTGGTGTATGTACACCAAGCTTTGAGAGAGACCAAAGTTTGGGGACAGGCACAAATACAGTCTTACTTTGGGGTGTTTCCTTTTTCTCAGGTTTCCCTTGGTAGGTTTCAACAATAGGAAAAAGCTTTGCCTGTAGACGGTTCCAGTCTCACCCTCTGGCATTTCCCATTACAAACAAACAAGCAGATAGTAGGTGATGTGAAAGGCCTCTACCTGAGGTCCTGGACAGATACTGCCAGTCAGCATAGATCAGATTTACCTTGCTGAACTTTCAGAAGAAACATCCTAATAATAAGAGCAGTTGAAATCAGAACCAATTACCTAGTGGGGTGGCGGGTTTCCCCTTACTGGAGGCGGGAGAGCTCTATCTCAGGGCGTCATCTATTAGTCATCTGTCCATTTTCAGTATTTTGCATTAATCAGAGGGTTGGATAAGATGGCCTCTATGGTTGTACCCAGTGTGCATATTCCATGAATCGTCAATGAAATTAAACAGATGGAGCCTGTATACTGTAATCAAGCGTCTGTACAGACTCAGTGTAGGTGACACGCAAAACAAAGTCAACAAAGGCCCATTCTGCATCTAGCATTTGCTCCGCTGTTTTACCAAACCCACGTTGGAACAGAAATCCCCCTCGCCATTGCATGCCACTTTCGCTTTGATGGATTGTCGGATTCTATGGCAGTGTCCAGTCTGCATGCCATTTTCACTTTGATCTCACGGTTTTATGTTGCTGTCTGCATACATTTATGGCCGTTTTAATGGCCTTTCAGGGGTGACTTTGCAGTCAGTATGGCATTAGCCCGGGGTATCTGAATGTGGTTTTGAGCTGCATCTTTTTTTGCTCCAGTATGGGTTTGGCAAAACAACAGAGCGAATGCTAGATGCGAAATGGGCCGAAGTTTTTTTTGGAGGAGGGGGAACCAAATGTTTTTTATGTGCCACAATAGATGCTTAAAACATGGGATGCATTAATAAACATACAGAGAGGTCAGGGTTCACTTGGAGATTAAAAGAGTAAGGATGTTGATGATAAGAAGAGGACGCTCCATCACCATGAAATCTCAGGAGCTTTTGCAAGAGGTATGTTGACCAAGTTCAGCTCAGTAGATCTGGTACAGTCAAAAGTAGAGGTGTTTTCTGGGTGCCTCCAGCACCATGTCAAGAAATGTGTCAGAAGCCAAACCTAGGTAGTTTCGCACACGAATCTTGGAAAACCTGAGGCCTACCTTGAATTTTGAATGATGTGTTCTGATCTGCAGAAGCAGCAGAAGCTGAAACCCTTTAGGCAGATTTGCACAGCAGCTGGATGAGCTCAATAATTCATGGCCGGTATTGTGATGGGGGGGGGGGGAGAACTCGAACCAAACAAAACTGCATGCATGAAAGCTACAAGGGCATGCTACTTTGTGATTCTTCAAGAGGGGCCCCCATGCGGCGTCTACAGAGATTTTTTTGAGAAAGCTGAGGGAATACTCTTCATGTGGATTCCTTTTCTTCAGCTTTCTTCCAGACTACCACAGATAAGCCCTTGTCCTTCCCATAAGACACTGGATAATCTTAAAAGGAGGAGTCTTCACAGGGTCCCCGAAAATGCAGTTATAGGACCTTTCATGCACAATTCAAATGACTGTGTGCTGGATTTAAAAATATATGAGTTGGCTGCAGGTGGTGGCAGCCGCCAAGAAACGCGAAGGAATGGGAAATGAATTCTCAAGGGAGAAAGATATCCAGCCAATATGTATGTATAAATTGCATAGATTTCAAATCCACTTGAGAAAATATATACTTTAATGAAAGAATGACAAGCAGACATCTCTTCTCTTTGCTACTCATATTCCAGTTCAAGAGGGAAAAGAGCTGATTTGGGGGAAAGCCAGCCCTGTAGCTAGGGATTTTGGGGTGAGGGGGCCTTGGGGGGTACAACTAATTAAATCAAAGCTAATAACATTAATTCAATTTGGGGCCAGCCCAGAAAGGAGGGGGCCCGGAAGAAATGCTATGGGGCTGGGCCCCGTGGGCCCCACATTAACTACGGGCCTGGGGAAAGCAATGGTCACAGTCTGCCAATTATTGTACATTTCATGCATTTATTTCCATTTGAAATAATTGTTTTGGAGCACCTGTATGGTGTGTGCGTGCGTGTGCTCGTGTGTGTGTGTGTGCACGCATTTGTCTTTCCAATACCTGATTTTTATTGCACAGACACTTGGGCAAGAATCACTGATTGATATGGTCATTTATTCATGGTGGTATGATAATTTTGATGTTTGAGATATATTAATAGCATATACTTCCCACAGAGAAAAAAAAAAGAGAAGGCACTCAAGCTGTTTCCACTTTATAGTAAGAGGATATTAGGGTTGCACTGAATATTGAATAGTTTTGATGTCTGTGAGAACACTAATGATTTTGACTGTGTCTGTCTGTCTTTGCCTCTCTGTGTGTATTACAGAGGCACATATTGGGCAAATATTCAGCTTTATTTATTTATTTACTAAGTGTAAGGCCTGTTATGGGAAGAAATACAATGAGCTCTAGAAGTAAGTTCCAGGTGAGTGTCCCGGCTGTGGCTGGTGGGGCGGCAGAGGGAAGGGGAAAATAGAGGGAGGCAAGCCGTGTTTCTTTCCTTCTGTTTAGCTATAAGGCAGGGCTGTCTCAAGTCATTTTGCTGCCTCAAGTGGGTAGTATGGGAGACAGCCTCATGGTGACAGGTATGGTTCCCTCCACCCCTGACTTTTGTTGTTTTGGGGTTATGCAGTGGCAGCTAAAGCAGAAAAGCACCTCCTCCTATGCCACATCTTCTGGGTTCCAAGGGTCTGGAAAGCAATTATGTAGCTAGTTACAGGGTTGCCAATTCTGGGTTGGGAAACACCTGTAGAACTGAGAGGTAGAGCCTGGGGAGGGCAGGGTTTGGAGTGTGGAGGGACCTCAGCAGGGTATAATTCCATACAGTCCATTGCCCAAAGCAGTCATTTTCTCCAGGAGAACTGATCTTGGAGATCTCCAGGTGCTGCCTGGAGGCTGGCAATACTAAGGGGAGGGCCAGACTTGTAGATTTGAGGGGTAGAGCCTGGGGAGGGCAGGGTTTGGGGTGTGGAGGGACTTCAGCAGGTTATAATGCCATAGAGTCCACTGCCCAAAGCAGCCATTGTAATAGCTGGGAAATTTTCTGCAGGGGAAATGATGTGCTGTGGCTGGGGAACACGGTGATTTCTGAGAGATCTCCAGGCCCCACAGGGAGGTTGGCACTAATAAGTTATGCTAATGAGCACCTGCAGCTCTTTTTCTATGAAATGACCCCTGACTAAAAGTAATTAGACTGTAAAGCAAAGAAACAAAAGGAAAATTGCAGACAGAAGCAATGGTTAATGGGACTTATTTCTTTTTTTTTTTCAAATAACAATTTTATTTGTTTTAACACTATAAAGATACAGGATCATGGAGCCAAAGGCTGTGGGTGCCATGTGGAATGTTCAGGAGAGTCCATGACCAAAACAGAATTATTATATAGAGAGATTTACATGTTTATTTCATTGGAATTTTATTTCATTCTCCCTGAAGAGTTGGCTCAGGGCAGTGTATCACAGATTTGTACAAAACTATGTTAAAACAGTCTAACAATACCAAGCCTTACAGTTCTAACATCTACATGGCACAATACAAAATTTTAACCCCAAATTTGCATTAGCATGGGGGGCGGGGCGGAGAGAAAGCAGCTAACAACCTGCTTACTGTTAAAAACCATTGCTCTCCTCAACCATTCCACAAAGTCAGAGCCAGGACTGAGAAGGCCCTGACTCTAGTTGAGGACAGTCGGACGCCCTTTGGGCCAGGGACTTCTAGTAGGTGTTGGTCTCCTGAGTGCAATGCTCTCTGGGGGACATACCAGGAATCCCTGACCCACTATAGATGTTCCCAAACTCCATTTCCATGTTGCTATTCCTCCCTTCCCCTGCACCTCCCGATTCCAGAAGTTTGACATGATACAATCATTATAATTGGCTGGGTAGAACCAATTCACCTGGACACCACTCCCTCCCACCCAATCTCCCTTCTTACTCCCCTAGTACACCGCTGAAGAAAGAATAAGTAACCAGTTTTGAAAGAATACATTAATTAATGAGTGGGAACACATTTCTAGCAATCCACCTTGCCAAATTCTTCAAAAACAACAGAATTAAAAACTGTTGAATGCCACTGTTTCCTTTGCCTGATGCCTCTTTATACTTCTTCCAGCTGGTTTATCTCAACCAGTCATGGATCGAACGGGGAATCATCTCACACAATGATGCCACCAGATGTCAGTAAATAAGAACAACATGGGTCAACCCAACCAATCAGTTTTGATAATTCCACCAGGAACAATTGCGGTCAATTGAAAATGAAGGGATTTAGATGAACAAATGACCATTTTGTGTGAGGAATGGTAAGGAAATCACTGGAAAACCAGCATAAGTGTTTTTTGACAATGATTAATATGTTGGCAGGACAGGTAAATATTTTAAACTCAGCTATGAAGGCTGTCCCGGAATGTCTACTTTAGCCAGTTTGGTGTAGTGGTTAAGAGCGCGGACTCTAATCTGGGAGAACTGTGTTTGATTCCCCACTCCACATACAGCTGCTGGTGTGACCTTGGGTCAGTCATAAGTTCTTTCAGAACTGTTCTCTCAAGGGCAGCTCTCAGGAGAGCTCTCTCAGCCCCACCTACCTCATTGGGTGTCTGTTGTGGGGAGGGGAAGGGAAAAGGATTGTAAGCTGCTCTGAGACTCCATCTGGTAGTGAAGAATGGACTATACACCCAATCTCCTCTTCTTCCACCTATACCATAATGTCCCCCAAAGAAATTGCATTGAGGAAATGTACAAACCAGTTATATATCCTCTCTGTGCAAATTCTTTTTTTTTGGACATTAGGGGGAAAGACACGCTAAGACGTTAAGCACTTTGAAGTTCCATTGATTAATCAGGAGAGATTTACACTGAAATCAATGGGACTTTAAAGTACTTCACTTTGTCTGGATCATGTCCAATGTTTAGAAAACAGCATGTGCTTTGTGGGGATACAAAATCTGTCTGATCTGCTGCATAGTTAACAAGCCAATCTGGACTGAATTTGTGATGGCCAGGAAATAACTAAAGACGCTAGAGAGTTTTTTTTTTTTTAAATGAAGAAAATAAAAGTGCTTTTTTTTTTTGCTCCATAAAATAACCAACATCACATCACCGCAGTAACACTTTTTTTTCCAAGCAAAGGGAAGCGATTCGGGTTGAAGGAGCAGTTCTGCAAAGATAACACTTTCCAAAAAGAGAAGGTGTTGATGTAATGGGAGGGATATGGAGGGCGATGTCATTGTTGGCGACAGAGATTGCTGCAATACTACTAATGTTCTCATTTTATTGGGGAGGGGGGATACACATTTCTTTATGAGCTTATTTCTGACCCAATGTGAACTCGGTCTTTCAGTCTGCCCAAAGCAGGTTTTCTCCGCTGCTTTACTTCAGCCTCTTATAATATCGAATATACACCCAGGCAGGGCTATTTTGGGGGAGGAACGCACAGGAACGGAGTTCCGACTGGCTCCCAAGTTGGGCATGCCCAGCAGGAACTCATTAACATAATAGGCCACACCCAACAGCAGAAACTCATTGGGATTGGCTACAATTAGGGTGTGTGGCCTAACATGCAAAGGAGTTCCTGTTCAAAATAAAAGCCTTGGGTTTTGACAACAAACAAGGTAAAGAGAATAAGAAGCAAAAGGTGGGTGTGGTTGGATGACCACACTTCTGGTAACATGGCGGTGTGGCCTAATATGCAAATGAGCTGTGTGGTCAGGGGTGTGGCCTAATATGCTAATGAGTTCCTGCTGGGCTTTTTCTACAAAAAAAGCACTGCACCCGGGCATAAATAGTGGAGAGGTTCATAGGAGTCAGTAATACAGTCCTATTTCTAAAGGGAGACGGAAACGGAGTGGCACCCAATTGATTATTTATCATCCTACCAGCCTAACTATGTTGACTTTGGTGGCTGCCCGTTTCAGTAATGTACAATGTGTGGTTGTTTTTGTTGTTGTTTTTTAAATAAAAGAATGGCTAAATGGGATTTTGATGCCCCCAGATTTTGCCATTTTTCCTCCAGCACTGTCGCATGTGCATTCACCTTGTGATTTATAAATACAATGGGAAAAGCTTTTCCCTGCCAGTTCCACAAATAACAACCGTTTTTCATAATTACTTGACTTCTTGCATGCCTGTTAAATTAGGTTCATTCTACAGTGTACTGTTTGTCTTCTCAGCTAGTGGCAAGCTTCCGCGGGCTCATTTTTTCCCCTTTCAATCTATACTTTTTAGGGCAACAGTCCAAGGGACTCTGGGATGGCAAAGGCATGTTCTGTCACTCTTGTTCACCATGGATTTATTTCCAGCGGAGAGTTTTTCAAGTGCTCGATGACGCTTGACTCGTCACAACACAAGGAGAAAAAGGAGGAGGAGGAGGAGGAGATTGGATTTATATCCCACCTTTCACTATCCAAAGGTGTCTCAGAGCAGCTTAAAAACTCCGTTCCCTTCCCCTCCCCACAACAGACACCCTGTGAGGTAGGTGGGGCTGAGAGAGCTTTGAGAGAAACTGCAGCTCTGACAGAACTATGGCTTGCCCAAGGCCATCCAGCAGGTGCAAGTGGAGGAGTGGGGAATCAAACCCGGTTCTCCCAGATTAGAGCCCGCGCACTTAACCACCACACCAAACTGGAGCAACTGCAATCATCCTGCAAGGATCCCAGCTAGGGAAAAGGGCAAACTCCATACACAGAATCAAGTGATCACATTTCCCCCAGGACTTGCCGCGGGGGAGGGGGTAGAACTACAAAATGGTGAGAGCTCTTATTATGGAGTTACCCCCACCTGCAGGGACATTACTAAAACATGCACGTGGAAATCGAGAATCTCTTTGACTGTTTTAAAGAATGCATTAGCCACTAAACCACAAGGCTGTGTGATGAAGGGGAAGTCTCTGCCATAATCATTCAGTACAGGTACCTGTCTTCTGATTGCCCAGAAGTCATAAGATTACCTATGCCAGGTCTTGCTGATAATCTTGTCTCCCAGCTATTGGGATCACTTGCTGTTGTCTTTTAAGAAGTTTATTTGAAATCATTCAGTTATTCTTGAACACATGAAATGAACAAGAATCACAATTATACAGAATGCAAGTGGAGGAGTGGGGAATCAAACCCGGTTCTCCCGGATTAGAGCCCGCGCACTTAACCACCACACCAAACTGGAGCAACTGCAATCATCCTGCAAGGATCCCAGCTAGGGAAAAGGGCAAACTCCATACACAGAATCAAGTGATCACATTTCCCCCAGGACTTGCCGCGGGGGAGGGGGTAGAACTACAAAATGGTGAGAGCTCTTATTATGGAGTTACCCCCACCTGCAGGGACATTACTAAAACATGCACGTGGAAATCGAGAATCTCTTTGACTGTTTTAAAGAATGCATTAGCCACTAAACCACAAGGCTGTGTGATGAAGGGGAAGTCTCTGCCATAATCATTCAGTACAGGTACCTGTCTTCTGATTGCCCAGAAGTCATAAGATTACCTATGCCAGGTCTTGCTGAAAATCTTGTCTGCCAGCTATTGGGATCACTTGTTGTTGTCTTTTAAGAAGTTTATTTAAAATCATTCAGTTATTCTTGAACAGATGAAATGAACAAGAATCACAATTATACTTAAAACACTAGCACGTGTAAATGAGATTATAAATCAAATCATACATGCCGTTTCTTAAAAATAAAATGCAAATAATTGCTGCACACTGGGTTCCATTTGTTTTGGGAAAATAATTGCTGCACACTGGGTTCCATTTGTTTTGGGATTCATTCCTGGCATAAACTTAGTGTTTCATAAATTATCTTTCTCAAGGCCGAAATCTCTAAATTTGGCCGAAGAGTGGGGAAGAATGCAAGTTTGTGGATTTCTACATGGCCCTACTGTGTCAAAACATCCAAATGGGATTTAAACTTGGAATCTGCCACACCCTGGGTCAACAATGGGGGTCCATGCAGCAGAACAAACCTGCCCATTGGAACTGCAGTGTCCACTGACACTTTTCATGGTGGGAGCCAGTTTGGTGTAGTGCTTCAGTGTGAGGACTCTAATCTGGGAGAACCGAGTTTAATTCCCCACTCCTCCACTCACAGCCCTTGTTCTGTCAGAGGTGTTCTTGAAAAGAGCAGTTTCTGTCAGAGCTCTCTCGGCCCCACCTATTTCACAGGGTGTCTGTTGTGGGGAGGGGAAAGGAAAGGAGACGCCGAGCGAAGGGTGGGGTATAAATCCAATATTCTTCTTCTTCTTCTTCTTTGTTTTTAGAAAGTGGGTGGGGCCATGTATGGCACTGAACTAACATGGCTTCTGATTGGCCACTGGAGATATGATTGGTTGGACCAATCAAAACAACGTTTCACTGGCAGCTGCCAATGCAGCATTGGTTTTATTCTCTCTCACTCGTCTTTCTCGGGGTATTTTTCAATCATCCCCTTTTTCCTTGTACTTGGGCTCTCTGCCTCCAGGAGCAGTAGCTATGTTGTGGTTGGTTCCACCTCCTGTGGCAGCCATTTTGTTCTGTGCCCATCACCCTGTATCAAAACTCAAAAGCCGACCACAATCTCAAAAAAGGTTGTAGACCCCTGATGTATGGGTTGGGTGTGTGTGGAGTGAGGGGGAACCAAGAGGGCATCTAAGTCTGGGCATCAGTACAACCCCGGTTGTCTAGACTGCCTGGCCTATGCCACGTCAGGGGGTCCCCTCAATTTCAAAAGCAAATTGCCAATTGGTAGGGTGTAATTAGCTTTATGGTTCATCAAATCTCTGAGCAACACCCTATTTTTTTCGTTGGCTTGTTTGTTTAGGCTGTAGTATCTCCAGGTATACTGGAGAGCCAGTTTGGTGTAGTGGTTAAGAGCGTGGACTCTAATCTGGGAGAACCGGGTTTGATTCCCTACTCCTCCACATGCAGCTGCTGGAGTGACCTTGGGTCAGTGACAAGTTCTTTCAGAGCTGTTCTCTCAAGGGCAGTTCTCAAAAGTGCTCTCTCAGCCCCACCTACCTCACAGGGTGTCTGATGTGGGGAAGGGAAGGGAATTGTAAGCTGCTCTGAGACTCCTTCAGGTAGTGAAGGGCAGGGTATAAATCCAATCTCTTCTCTTCTTCTTCTCTAAAAGGACCGGGTTGGAGGCGATGTGAAAAAATCTCTTCTGGAGACCCCGTAGACCTACTGCCACTCTGAGTAGACTTTGATAGACCAGGGAGCTAATTCAGTATAAGGGAGTTTCATATCTTCATGGGTCCCCTCCTCCCTGATTTTTTTAAAAACTTTTAAAACAGCTACGTGAGTTGCCATCCACCATTTTGTAGTCCTGAATTACTTCTTCACCCAAAGAGTGATTAACACATGGAATTCACTGCCACAGGAAGTGGTGGCGGCTACAAGCACGGACGGCTTCAAGAGGGAATTAGATAAATATATGGAGCAGAGGTCCATCAGTGGCTGTTAGCCACAAGGTATAGATAGGAACTCTCAGTCTAGGGCATGTGATGCTCTGTATTCTTGGTGCTTAAGGGGGGCAACAGTGGGAGGGCTTCTAGCATCCTGACCCCACTGATGGACCTCCTGATGGCACCTCTTATTTTTGGCCACTGTGTGACAGAGTGTTGGACTGGATGGGCCATTGGCCTGATCCAACATTGGCTTCTCTTACATTCTTATGAATATCCAAGTATTTGAGAAATACAAGTAAGTGTCATGAGAAATCTTGCACAGTTTTCTTCTGTACCTACTCACAATCAGTTTCACTGGATGAACCCCTTGCCGAATTTTTTTTAAGGAAAACAGAGTGCGTGAAAGAATAAATCTGCAGACCTCTTTGACGACTTCCCTGGTAGCCTTTAATTTCGATTAAACCCTATTATGACATTAGAACAATTTTTCTCCGTGTAAAGTTATGCACGTCATGAGCCGAGGCATCTGTCTTATGACTAAGTCAAATCCAGCCTGTGTCGATTTGCATCGAATTTGGCCCATTATCGTTTAAATCTTAATCTTCATAAAATGGTAATTTATTTACTTGTTCAAATTCATTAGGATGGCAGATCAACCTTGTAAGCCTCTTTGTCCTTTCTCAAGGTGAACAGAAGCTGTTGATTTTTCAACCTAATGGATTCTTGCAAGCAATTAAAACATCCTTTTTATGAAGAACGAGATTTAAGAGAAAATTATTGGAGTAATTACTTTCTGATGAATGCAATCTGTGCTTTTTCATTGTTAGGAATGAACTGATTTGATAAACCTGTGGCCCAGATGACACCTAATATTTAATACCAAACTAAACTTCATAAATACGCCCACATCTGAAAATAGATTTATCATCCATAATTTTTTTATCCTGTCTCTCAAACTCAATAAAGCTTGCACTGAAATGTACAGTGTGGGGCATTATGGATCCAGTCCAGAAGTTCTAGCATGCAGCAGTGACTTGCCCTACTGAACAGATGGTCAGCATCATCAGTTGGAACTATGTTTAGGAGGGCAAGGAAGGAACTGGAATAAATGCACCAACAGGTGATTGGCATGGTCACAATGTACCATAGATAGCCCTGAAGTTCCGAATGTGCATCTGTCCCCCATGTATATCTCCTTCACCCATGCATACATTTATGAGCAGATACTGAAGAGTGCTCAATGCTCAAATACGCTGATGTGCATAGCCGTTGTTAGACTGAGCTGCTGGTACAAAATGCACATTAAGAACATAAGAACATAAGAGACGCCAATGTTGGATCAGGCCAAAGGCCCATCCAGTCCAACACTCTGTGTCACACAGTGGCCAGAAATACCAGTGCCATCAGGAGGTCCACCAGTGGGGCCAGGACATTAGAAGCCCTCCCACTGTTGACCCCCCCCCCAAGCACCAAGAAGACAGAGCATCACTTGCCCCAGAGTCCCTATCTATACCTTGTGGCTAATAGCCACTGATGGACTTCTGCTCCATATGCTTATCTAATTCCCTTTTGAAGCCGTCCATGCTTGTAGCACATCTGTCCCCCATGTATATCTCCTTCACCCATGCATACATTTATGAACAGATACTGAAGAGTGCTCAATGCTCAAATACGCTGATGTGCATAGCCGTTGTTAGACTGAGCTGCTGGTACAAAATGGACATTGACCACACATAATATATTAACACAGGACGAGGTGTACAAAATGAGCCCATTGAATTTTGTGCAGTAATTCAGGCTTTTCCAAGCAACCTTGGACTCAATATCCTGAATTGCAAGAGGCTCAGCGAAAGGTTTGGGAGCGCCCCATGGAGGATGCTTTTAAATCCCTCCCTGAGAAAAAAAAATTATACTTGGAATATGCCAGTCTGTTCTAAGGGTCAAAATTTCTCCTGAACGGATATTATGTACAGAGCACCATTAAAGTTCATATTGGAGCCTTATGGGAAAAGAAGAACAAATGCAACTTTGCAACTCCTGCTCCGTTACAATCACTGATCATCAGCGACTTTAAAGGGAAAAAAAACAAGGCCTCTTACTGTATTTTCCCTGTAAATCTTCTAATAAGGACATGGAACAGATTTATGGAGATGCATAATCTCCATCATGTTTCTTTGGCCCCGAGCTGTTGCCCATGTAGTAAAACAGGACTGCAGTCATATTCTTGTTATTTTCCATCCCAGGTGTCCTACTGAGGGGTTTTTTGGGGGAGGGGTTATACATTTGGACACATAATGTCTGTGGTCACACAAGCAGTTCGTGTTACCTTTGTGGATTTAAAGAACACAATCGAATAAAAACATCTGCCTTCCACGCCCCAGTCCTTGGCACCCTGCTTTGCCTTGCTTTGGAAGTGATCAGACACTGGGGAAAGTCCAGTATTTAGGGATGCCAGCACTTCCACTCCACGTTTCCAGCTGCCTGAACTTTCCTCTAGCAAAGTCAAGCCCTTTGAGAAGTCTGAACCTTCCTTTCCATTTCCACCTCCCCCTTTTTTTTTTAAACCAGGTACTGATGTTTACGTAAGCACATAATTGCCCCAGCATTGTCAATTGCATCAGCCAAGTAGTCATTCTGGCTCAGAGGCCCCTGGGGAGTTGTTTTTGAGTGACAGATCCCCCCCCCCGCCTC
>NW_015166479.1:178816-192799 GCF_001447785.1 Gekko japonicus | reverse complement strand
GAAGGGAAAGGAGTTTGTAAGCCGCTCTGAGACTCTGAGTGAAGGGTGGGGTATAAATCCAATCTCCCCCTCCTCCTCCTCCTCCTCCTCCTCCTCCTCCTGTTTCTGCATCAGAGTCTGAGAGAATCCCATGATTGACACAAGGGTAAATGCACTGGTCAATGGGAGTACTCATGTAAATCTGCCTTCCCCCCCCCCCCAGTATTCCACAGAAGAGAGGCGAAGGGAAGGAGGCTAAGAGGGGCTCAAGTACTTGGCAGAGAGATTGTGGAGCTATCAAAAAGGTGCTGGAGCTTCGGACACACACTTATGCACATGAGTGAAACACCCCCCCCCCAAAAAAAAAGGAATGTCACAGCAATCTGAATGGGGGGTGCACACAGTGAAGCCTATTCAGGGTGGGATGTCTGATCAAAGCTTCCCACAACTATTTAAACCACTACAAAGAGAGGTGCAGCCAGACTGCACCAAGCCTCCAGTGTGACCACAGCCAATATCATCACAGCTTTACTAAGAAAGTGTGAATCTTATTATATGTATTGAATAAGCACTCAAAATCTGCATTGTGTGTGCATCCACACTGAAAAAAGTTACAGAATGGAATACCCCATGCATCAAAGCTATGAAATAAATATGCAACAGAACAAGCAATGTGTCTCCAAATCCTTGGGATTTCCGGAGCATTCCCCCCATAGGTTTCAAAATAGCATGCCATTTCACTTGGTCATTTGTTTTACTGGGCATGCAGCCTATCTCCATGTCAAAGGCTCAAATCGGATATCAATATGCTGATTATTCTGTCCTTAACCTTTCCTATCTTTAAGACCATAAGCCATTTTGAATAAAAGCTCTTCCACTGCTTCCAAAAGGTGCTCATGCTTGCTTTAGTGAGTGGCCAAGAGAAGAGGATTCCAGAGCTCATGGTGGCAACCAACACCGCTGTGTGATCTTGACTTGGTAAACAGAGAATAATACAGGGTGATACACAAGGAATCCTGGGGGGTGGGAATGTTGTCCAACAGCATGAAACAGATGATGCATATTGAGGAAGAAATTCCAGATTATTTTTTTTGGGGGGGGTGAATGATGCTTGAAGTGAAGTTTGCCTTTGCTGTCAAGGTCAGGTTGATAGACACCTTCAGCAGCAGCCAGAGTAATGCTGCAACCAGTCTTCGGAACTAGAAGAACTGCAGTAGCCTACAAATCCTGACAAGTCAGCCAGACACAGGGCAGTAGTAGAATATGGCAGATGAAGAGGAGCAGAAAGAGGAACCATGGACACTCAGGGCAAGACCTTTCAGCAGAATCTTACTGAACATGGGCAGAAGATTGCCTAGTGCAGGGGTCCCCATCCATTTTGAGCCTGTGGACATCATTGAAATTGTGGTGGTAGAGGTAGCCACAAAATGGCTGCCGCAAGAGGCAGAGCCAACCACAAAACGGCTGCCACAGCTTACCTTCAGTCCCACAGAGAAGATCCTTGTGGTGTGGTAGCAGCTGTTGCCAAAGCAACATTCTTAAAAATCTGCACAGCCAAACGAGCTTTGCTGAGCAAAAGCCCTACATGGCCCTGCCTAATTCTAAAAACACTCGGTGGGCACCAGGAAAGGTGTTGGCAGGTACTATGGCACCCACAGGGCCCACATTAGAGACCCTGGTCTAGTACAAAGATGCACTAATAGCTACTCTATGTCAAAGCCACTTATAGATTTTGAGGTCATCACCAAGACACTAAATAGAGCCGGGAAGGTAATGGGGAACCAGTACAGGTACTAGGGCACTGATGTAAATGGTTGACAATCTATTTTCATCAGAATACAGGTTGCAACACTCAAACCAGCCAAATCTTCCAATGTGTCATCAAGGGCAGCCCTCCATAACACATTGCAGTAGCCTGACCTCAAGGTTATGAGGATAGGAAGCAATACACTTCAAGAAACAGAGGTCCAAAGGTCTTTTGGGCTCACAGAATTAATTTTATATTTAATGAGATCCCGGTTTAAGCAACTGAGACAAGGGGAAGGCGTTTCTTGGTCCCGTTTTTCAGCCAGAATGAGGGCCAGGCATGAGGAGGGGGCATATAAAGCAACATTATGCATGCTCTGAACATTACCTATTTACTGTCTCAGTACTTTCCCAATGCAGAAGTGACAAGATGTTTATTAAAATAAATGTGATGTATGAATCAATGTGAAATGCAGGGAATTCATCTGTGTGTATTAATTATGCATCTCACCTTGTTGCACACTTATCCCTGTGGATTGGGGCCACCACCTGACATTTAGAGTACAGAAATATATTCACAGAGCACATTTCATGTCATAACCTTTCCCGACATCACCCCAAAGTACAGTAGCAAATGGGGAAGGCAATCACTAGGAACACACATAGAAGCAGGGGACTCACGGGAACTTCTGGGGGCATCTAATTCCCTCCCTTCCCCATTGTTTCCTCTTTCTGTTCCTTGAATGCTCCTATAGCCTCTTCCCTTTCTGTGCCTCCTTCTCTCCTTCAGGACTACCACCCAACCTTTCTTTCTCCATCTCCGTCTTTCCTTTCTTCACTCCCCCCGGCAGCCTATCTCTGGGAAACTAAGACTGAGTTGCATAGTGCTGGCTAATATCCCCTCTGATTCCCCCCCCCTACTGAGCAGAGCAGCACATCCTAAATAGAATATGACTGCTGTAATCTTAACACGGGCAGTGGGCAGTGCAAGACCCTGCGTGGCTCCAGATTGCTGCTGAGTGAGGCTTCCTGTGTTAATAAGTGCCTATTCTCACACACAGCTTAGAGGGAACACTGGACAGGACCCAGTTTTGCTCTGGGGAATCTGCCAGGATTTGCAGGAGGCAACTCATTTTCCTGTGTATCACCCCCAGACTACTTCCCCTTTCTGTCTGGCTTCCAGCTTCATCTGGCTCGCTGGATCTTGCCGGAGTTCTACATAGCCCCCATATCCTCACCTTACCCTTCTCTTTTCTCTCCTTCCCACACATTACATTACAATTTCAACTTATATACCACTTCTTCCCGAAGGCTCGGAGTGGTTTACAGAGACATTTAACCATCCTAACTAGGGCCACAGTGCAAGGGAAGGTGAGTGCCTACCAGGCACTTAAGCAGCAGTGATCTTCCTGTATTGTTCTTCCGTGGTGGGTTCTTTCTGTTTCCAGGCGATGGTGTCTCGGTGAAGGTCTTTCCACAGCGACTCCTTCTGGAGTGGTCCCAACGGTGTGGCTATGCAACGGCTGTAGCAGCTGGTCTCCATCCTATTGGCTCCGACCGCGCCACGTCGTCACTCATCACATCACCGCGTCTCCTGGACCAATCTCCGCGCGGGTTGCTCGTCGCTAGCCGCTGGATTGCCGCCATGTTTTACCGGATCGCCTGCTCATTGTCCACTGCCACTGCTCAGCCGCCGCCGCTGCTGCACACCAATTCATCAGAGGAAGGTGCCCCCCACTCCTAGGAGTGCGCCATGTTTTACTGGATCACCTGCTCATCGTCCACTGCCACTGCTCAGCCGCCGCTGCACACCAATTCATCGGAGGAAGGTGCCCCCCCCACTCCTAGGAGTGGGTGCCCATTTATCTACTTGCCTAGGGGCTTTTGAACCGCTGGGTAGGCAGGAGCTGGGACAAGGACTGGGAGGTCACCCAGGCCACGGTG
Source organism: Gekko japonicus (assembly GCF_001447785.1). Classification (NCBI taxonomy): domain Eukaryota; kingdom Metazoa; phylum Chordata; class Lepidosauria; order Squamata; family Gekkonidae; genus Gekko; species Gekko japonicus. The sequence continues at coordinate 189,130 of NW_015166479.1, read as the reverse complement.
GGACTCGAACAGCCTTATGGCTGTTCGGTGATAGATTACTGCAGGCTTTTACAGCCTGCGCCACCGCTCCACACTGCACCACACAGACCACATTCTCCCTTTTATCTGTCCCTCCATCTTCAGCTATGTTACTTCATTTATACCCTACCTTTCTTCACAGTGGGAACCCAAAGCAGCTTACATAATTCTTCTCTCCTCCATTTTATCTTCACAACAACCCTTTGAGGTAGGTTAGGCTGAGCATGTGTGACTGGCCCAAGGTTTCAAAGCACAGTGGGGATTTGAACCTGGTTCTCCTGGATCATAGTCTGAAACTACTACAGCACACTGGCTTTCCTGGGATGGCTGCTGTTGAACCGTAGCAAGCAGCCATTCCTGGGGGAGTTAGGCAAGTTGCATGGTAGCAAATCACCTCATGGACTCATGAATCCTTCCTCAATGGCCAAAACATCCCTGGAAAGGGCCCTGCTCCTCCCCCTGCCATTTGCTGACAGAAACCAAGGCTGAAAGCAGGCAATACTGTTGTGGTTGCCTAGCAACAGCTACTGTGCACATTTGTTTCTTAAAGCTACAGATGCCGCTTATATCATTGGTGGGGTTTAAACCCCCTATTCTGTTTGTTTTTCTGTTTCATATTTTTTCTGTAAACCTGGGGCATTTTTCAAGGCTTGTTGATAATATTCATACATGTGCATGTCTGTATATCCTTATCTGGAAAATAAACCATTGGGTTTAAATAGTGGAGGACACTTGCTCATTATTTTCTCTTAATGAGCCAGAAATAGACTAGACAGTTTAGCAGGAAGGTTTTTTTACATTAGCAATGGGAGACAATTAGGGACACCTCCAGTGAGGTTAGTACTTTGAGGAAGAAATGTAAGAATAGCACAGTTTGACTATGGATAACAGGCATAGATTCGGGCAGGAGAGGTCAAGCTTAACTAACCAGCTGGACTTCTTTAAGATCTTACTGCCATGCCAGATAAAGAAAATCCAGTGGATGGAGGTATATTTAGGCTTTCGAAAAGTACTTAGCATGGTTTTACAGAGAAGATTAATGGCCAAGGCAAAACTGTCAGAAATGGGATGCCTTGAGTGGATGTCAACTTCTTCAGTTTGGGGAAGAGTTTAATGAAAAATGCTTCGAACATCCAGCTTGGGGGAGATGAGGCTGTGATTCATTGGTAGGGCGTTTCTTATTTTATTTATGTTACTTATGGTCCACCTTCCTCACATAGGGTTGCCAGGTCCCTCCTGGAAACCAGTAGGGGAGGGAGGACTTCCTGGGAGCAGCAGGGAGGCCCATCTGACATATAGAGAGATGTTTGCGTCACTGCCCATGTGACCCGGAAGTGACACCATCCCATCTGGGCCATCTGGGTGACACTCTGGTATCTGGGCAAAAACTCTAGTACATTTGGCTTCTACCATAGATTTTTTTGCCTCAAAAGCAGAGAGTCACCCCGACATCCCGAAATGTGATAACATCACTTCTGAGTCGTGTGAGCAATGATGTGGACAGGTTGCTGCACGTCAGATGGATTTCCCCTATTTTTCGGGGTTTCCCCATGCCGGCCAGCTGATCGGTGGTGGGGAGGTGGGGCCTGTCACCGGGGGACCCCCACCTTCACCAGGGGTTCTGGCAACCCTACATAAGGCAGATTACACATAGTGAGCCAGTACAATCAACGACATGGGACATCCAGTAACCAATGCATTAGGCTATTAGAAGTCTGGAATGACCAGAAAGAATGGACACATAGCATAAGTATTCACGTGACACATTAAGTGGTACAGAATTCACATAATAGCCAGTTTGGTGTAGTGAGAGCCAGTTTGGTGTAGTGGTTAAGTGCATGGACTCTAATCTGGGAGAACAGGGTTTGATCCCCCACTCCTCCACTTGCACCTGGCTGGATGACCTTGGGCAAGCCGTAGTTCTGATAAGAGCTGTTCTTGAAAAAGAGCCGTTTCTGTCAAGAGCTCTCTCAGCCCCACCTACCTCACAGGGTGTCTGTTGTGGGGAGGGGGAGGGAAAGGGAAAGGAGTTTGTAAGCCGCTCTGAGACACCTTTGGGTAGTGAAGAGCGGGGTATAAATCCAATCTCTTCTCTTCTTCTCTCTAATAGGATCCTCCTCACAATAAGCTATACCCCGCAGTATAGACCACGGTCTCCAACCATTTATCAAAACAAGTTTGTAAAACCATTTGGCGCAGTGCAACCCTACCACCTTCGCAGAAAAGCCCTCTTGAATAGTTCAGTGTTGCCTAGTTTGTGGAAAGACAGAGGAAGTTCCACAAAGCTGGAGCTACCATGGAGAAAGCACAGGTGTAAAGGCAGTTGATTTTGCAGTCTGGTGTCTGCAGAAGCCCCTGCTGATGTGAGTGATGTTGTTGTGGCGGATCATAGGGACAGAGGTGGTCCCATAAATAAGAGGGGCCAAGCCCACGAAGGGCTTTGCATGTGATAGCTGACACCCTGAACTGAGCCGGGTAACAGACAGGCAGCCAATGGAGCGTCTGCAGAATGAGAGTAACATACATGCTCCATTGAGCTTCTGTGGCCCCGGTCACACGGGCAGGAAAATGTGGGGGGGGAAGCGTGGCTGTTTGCCCCGGAGCAAAATAACGCGCGATTGCACGATCAGACGTCCCGTAGAGGTCCTGTCCAGGTCCCGTGGTTAGGGGGGAGGTGCTGATCACAGGACAATCCTGTGGCCCGGCAAATAAGCAGCGCCTCCCTAGCAAAAGGCTCCGCGGGTTTAACCCCTTCCAGGGCTGCAGAGGAATGCAAACTGTGTCCTCCGTCCAGTCCCCTCCAGGAGGAGCTTCAGCCAGGCCGCCCTCCCGCCATGACCCCCTGCACCTCCCCGTCTGCCACCCGGTGCAGAGAGTTCCTCTCGAGCAGGCCGAGCCAGGAGTGGGGGGGTACGGAAAAGAGGAGGGGGCTGTGTTGTTTGTTTTTAAACGAAGTGTGCGCATGCGCCGTTGGATGCTTGTGCACATCCCGTGTAGACTTGGGAAAAAAAAAACCTTTTAGCGATGGGACATGGGCGGGCGCCAGATGCCACGACCTACCACCGGAAACATGATCAGGCTCCTGTTCTTGCCCCGCGGTTTCTGGAAACTAGTACCTCGGAGGTACTAGTTTTTTACCCCGCATCTTCGGCGGGAAGCCTCGGGCTCGCCACGGGAGCTCTACGCTTCCCAGATGTGGTGCTGTGATCGTGCCCGGAAAATCCGCCTATCTTCCATCTTTGTAGCGTGGCTAATGCTCCGTGTGACCACAGCCTGTTAATAGCCAAGTCATGGCATTCTTGACAAGCTGGAGTTTCTGGGTTGATTTTGAGGGCCGTTATAGTAGTCTAGTCTCATTGGCACTGTGGCATGGATCCATGTTCAGCCCCAAGCCTCTCTAGTATTCGACATGTTCCCTACCCAGACGTTCCACAGCGTGGCTAGTCTTGCTCATCAACTGTACAGACACTGGGCACAATCCAGCCAAAATTAAGCACCAATTGAGCCAGTAACTCTCCCATTTGAAAACCGGTCTGTAGCTATGGTGGGGCTTTTGGGGGATCTTCCCCCTTCCTTAAAGCCCCCCCACTTCTTAAAGGTCCCCCACTACTTCCCAAAGACATTTAAAGGGACCCTTTAAATGCCTTTGAGAAGAAGTGGGAGGTGCACACTCCTCTCCCTCCCCTCCTGAGAGATTTAAAGGGCCCTCCAGCTTTCCGGAGGGCCACGTACTCCCTGCTGATCAGCGGAAGGGCCCTGTAAATCTTGCAGGAGGGGAGGGAGAGGGGTGTGTGCCACCACCACCCCATTATGGCATTAGGGAAAAAAATTTCACCCCCCCCAGATTTTTTTTTTTTTTTTGCCCCAAAAGCCACAAAATCCTGCCCATGGCCCTGTTTGAAAATAATATCCTGTATCCTGTAAATTTTGATTGCTGGTGCTGGTGTACTGCTGAATATTGGTGGCATTTACAGTTTGAAACAAAAATGGGCTTTTGGGGGAAGATGTCGGAGTCATGAGCAACCCATGTCAGAAAAAAAAGTGACAGGTCTGAAGGCATTTTTGCAGGTCACAGCTTCCGCCTTTAGAGTGAGGAGCTTTTCAGGCAAGACCTTGACAGACACACCGGAGAAGCTTCATCTGGCTCGCTGGATCTTGCCGGAGTTCTACAGGCCACATACCCATTGGCTCCCAATACTTGAATACCTGATTGACGGGGTGGTTCTCCCTAAAAATAAGTGTTATTATAGCTGGTTATACTTGTAATCTAAAGGTCTTGGAACTTTAATAGTGCAATGTATCTGTATGACTGGGTTTTTTTATTCGGGGTATTGTTGTTGTATTGCTCCTGACTATTCCTAAAGACGTCCTATATACGTATATTATTTTCTTGTTTGTTTGTTCTTAAAAAATAATAAAATTATAAATGGGGGGGGGGAGAACAGCCATATCTTTGGAGTGTTCTGTTGGAAGAAAGGCAATTCATCTCAGGTGGACCCTTACCAGGACTTTCAAACATGTGCCAGCTACAGAAGAATAATATATAATAGATGAAACACCTTATAATGACTAGACGACAGCATTCATTACAGTAGGTTACCACAATGGTAACCGTGTTGTGCCTGCCGTCTTATTCCTTTGTATTGTGGTGATCATTTAAAAAAGAATGTTTACAATTCTTTCTCTAATCTCTAAGAGCCAGTTTGGTGCAGTGGTTAAGTGTACGGACTCTAATCTGGGAGAACTGGGTTTGATTCCCCCCTCCTCCACTTGCACCTGCTGATGTGACCTTGGGTCAGTCACAAGCTCTGGCACAGCTGTCCTTGAAAAAGGGAAGTTTGTGTCAGAGTTCTCTCAGCCCCACCTACCTCACAGGGTGTCTGTTGTGGGGAGGGGAAGGGAAAGGAGTTTGTAAGCCGCTCTGAGACTCCTTTGGGTAGTGAAGGGTGGGATATAAATCCAATTTCTTCTTCTTCTTCTTCTTCTTCTTCTTCTTCTTCTTCTTCTTCTTCTTCTTCTTCTTCTTCTTCTTCTTCTTCTTCTTCTTCTTCTTCTTCACATTTAAAGTGGGCCTCAGAGGTATCACTTTGTTCTGCAAGTGCAAATCCCTTTCCATCATTCTACTAAACTGTGCTTGATAGAAGGGAATGTCAGACATGCTCGCTTATCTTTTCAGCAGCAGGTGGCGCTAGCAGTTCCTACATTTGTTTCCCTTACATAATCTCACTTATTTGGAACAGCTTTCATATTTAAAAAAAAGGGTACATTACTGGCAAACTAAAAACCCTGTCATGTATTCTTTATCACACTTGCCTTTTTTTAAGCATGGCAACAGCCCCTATCACGACAGTGAGCACTGCGCGTGGACAGGCAGCGTTAAGAATAATTGAATATTCTAGAGCAACACGCCTAACTTGCAACTGTGTCACTATCTAGACTCGAATGAGAGCTGACGGCGCTGCCAGAAGGATGTAAAGATTTCCAAAGGATTTCAATTGAATGGAGATAATCCAATAATGTGAAACTAAGTTTCCAGGGAATGTCAGAATGTCTGTGTCGAATGTGAAATGCACTATGCAAGGTAAAGTGTGCCTTCGGGACGTGACTGACTCCTGGGGTTTTTAAGGCAAGAGAAGACCAGAGTTGGTCTACCGTTGTCTTCCTCTGTAGAGTCTTCCTTGGTGGCCTGAACAATTAAGTAAACTATAGAATACATATGAACATGCAGGATATATAAAGAGAGTGCAAACAAAGTGAAACTGGAATAGCAGGGTGGTGAGAGAAGGAGCATCTTAGCCATGGATTGTAAAGTGGGCCTCAGAGGTATCACTTTGTTCTGCAAGTGCAAATCCCTTTCCATCATTCTACTAAACTGTGCTTGATAGAAGGGAATGTCAGACATGCTCGCTTATCTTTTCAGCAGCAGGTGGCGCTAGCAGTTCCTACATTTGTTTCCCTTACATAATCTCACTTATTTGGAACAGCTTTCATATTAAAAAAAAAAGGGTACATTACTGGCAAACTAAAAACCCTGTCATGTATTCTTTATCACACTTGCCTTTTTTTAAGCATGGCAACAGCCCCTATCACGACAGTGAGCACTGCGCGTGGACAGGCAGCGTTAAGAATAATTGAATATTCTAGAGCAACACGCCTAACTTGCAACTGTGTCACTATCTAGACTCGAATGAGAGCTGACGGCGCTGCCAGAAGGATGTAAAGATTTCCAAAGGATTTCAATTGAATGGAGATAATCCAATAATGTGAAACTAAGTTTCCAGGGAATGTCAGAATGTCTGTGTCGAATGTGAAATGCACTATGCAAGGTAAAGTGTGCCTTCGGGACGTGACTGACTCCTGGGGTTTTTAAGGCAAGAGAAGACCAGAGTTGGTCTACCAGAGTTGGTCTACCGTTGTCTTCCTCTGTAGAGTCTTCCTTGGTGGCCTGAACAATTAAGTAAACTATAGAATACATATGAACATGCAGGATATATAAAGAGAGTGCAAACAAAGTGAAACTGGAATAGCAGGGTGGTGAGAGAAGGAGCATCTTAGCCATGGATTGACCGGGAGGGCCTTAAGAGGACACCATGCTTCCCCCCCCCCATTCCTAATCAGGGGAACAGAAGGGGTGACAATCAGTGTTTCCTCTAAGCTGAGTTAGTGTGAGCTAGCTCACAGTTTTTTAGCCTCCAGATCACACGTTTTTGTCTCAGCTCGGGAAGGATGGCTCCTGAGCAACCTAATTTATGCCGCAGCCAAATTGCTCACTCACAGCTTTAATGCCAGTAGCTCACAAAGTAGAATTTTTGCCCACAAGACTCCACAGCTTAGAGGGAACATTGGTGACAATCTGGCAGACTTGTGGTTGTCTTGTGAAGACTTCCAGGGGAAGGGAAATACCATTCCCTCCCCATGGGACCCTCTTTCTTTGGGGAGGGCTCCTTCTTCCTGCCCTCTTGTTCTTCCAGTTTGGTGTAGTGGTTAAGTGTGCGGACTCTAATCTGGGAGAACTGGGTTTGGTTCCCCACTCATCCACTTGCACCTTCTGGATGACCTTGGGCAAGCCATAGTTCTGGCACAGCTGTTCTTGAAAAGAGCCGTTTCTGTCACCTACCTCACAAGGTATCTGTTGTGGGGAGGGGAAGGGAAAGGAGTTTGTAAGCCACTCTGAGACTCCATTGAGTAGTGAAGGGCGGGGTATAAATCCAATCTCCTCCTCCTCCTCCTCCTCCTCGTCATCCTCCTCCTCCTCTTCTGCTTTCCATCATGACCTGCTTCCCAGTCCCCCAGTCCCTCCCATATGCTCTCCCACCTGGTTGTTTTTGTACCATTCTAATTCATCCTAATTGTGCTCTCCATTCTATCTATGGCCAGCAGGTGGCATTTTGGACAAGTGGTCATTCCCAGTCTCCAAAGCCAGACCCTTCTATGGCATGCTATTGTAGCCTAATCTAGATGTGCTACTATGTTGTGAACAACCTTAGGCTGTTCAGAAAAGTCAAGACAAAGGTATTTAAACATAAACCATTCTTCTTACTGCTAGATCTCAAGGGCATCCAATGAAGCTTATGGGAAGTAGGTTCAGGACAGACAAAAGGAAACACTTATTTATGCAAAGAGTGATTAAAATACGGAATTCACTGCCAGAGGATGTAGTGATGGCCACAGGAATAAACAGCTTTTAAGGTGAATTTAGATAGATTCAGAGCTACTAGCCATGGTGACTGAGGGGAACCTCCACCTTCAGAGGCACTGATCCTCTGAATCCCAGAGCCAGGAGGCAACTTCAGAGGAGGGCTTCAGCCTCTATACCCTGTTGTTGGACCTCCAGAGAAACTGCTTGGCCACTGTGTGAGACAGGATGCTGGACTAGATGGACCATTGCTCTGATCCAGTAGGGCTCTTATGTTCTTATGCCTTGAAAACCCTATGGGGTCACAATTAGTTGGCTGCAGCTTAATGGCACTTTACACACTAGCCCACATATTACTTGCAGAGGGTGGAAAAGAATGAATAGGAATGCAGTTTTGGGAAGTTCAAGGAACATTCCATCTTAGAATTACTGTGAAGAAGTCTATTGAGGGTATTAGAAGCGGTTTGGAGAAGTATCTGGGGAGCATAGCACTCATTTCTTCACTAGATGCTCCCAATCCCTTAAATTCCAGTACCTGTAGATATTTTACAAGATCTTCCCCCCCTCCCCAATGACAAAGCACTCATTTGCCAAACAGAATTCTGTTTATCTTCCAGTTTTCTATCACAGCTGCACCTGTTTCATTGTTTGCCGCTTAATCTTAAACATATGAATGCGTGCGATTGTGGGGCTAAGAAGGGTCAACTGTAAACTGAAAATAGTGTGGGAATAGATGACTCAGCAGTAGAAGTTGACATTAAAAAGAGAAACTGTTGCAAGTAAACAAGCGAACATAAAATAGACTAACAAAATGCTCCTTAAGTTTATGTGTGTGCGTGTGAGCACAGATCTGTAATTTAGCATTTCAGTATAAAGCCAGTTTTATTGGCACGGGAATTATCTCTACATTAAAAATGGTCTTGATAAATGCACAGTTCCTTTGCTACCAAAGCATTTGACACTGCTCCAATAAGCAGCAAAATGGAGCTACTGATAAACATAAGGGGACTCAGTGCATACGTGGGAAGACAAGAATGAGGCAAAGAATCCAGAAAATAATAGAGAGGTGAGATGGGTTTGTGGCTGAGTTGTAGAGTGGCTGCTTGGCATGCCGAAGGTCCTAATCTTCGTGACAGGAGCATGCAGGGCTTTCACTGTTTTTCAACAGTTGCATGCCTTCTGTTGTCCTTTTGACCTGATGTGGTCAGCCAAATGTTCACTTCTCCCTCAAACCACTGTGAACCATTTACGCACAGACTGGGCAAAAAGTAGCTTATTGTCCTGTCTTGCAAAGGGGACCAGAAGAAGATCAGAAGCTATGAAGGAAAACTGTAATTGAAAATCTTGGCTCTCTCTAAACACATAGCAAAAATTAAGGTACATCTGCTGTGATGGCACAGGGTGCATCAGCCTACAGGGTTTTTTTCCAAGTATTGGATATATTTGCAATTTTGCTTATACAGAATGGAGATCTTTATAACATCTGCTCCAATCCTACAGACAGAGATTCTCACCTGAGGGATCTACAACATCCCTTTTTGGAACTAAGGTACCCAACTGTTGAAGACAGGAAACAGATTAACAAAGCCAGAATGATACCCAGAGAAAGTCTGTTACAAGACAGGCCCAAAAGAGACAATAACGGAAGACCACTAGTGGTCACATACAGCTCTCAGCTCAAAACAGTTCAACGCATCATCAACGACTTACGACCTCTACTGGATAGTGACAGTTCTCTTTCTGGGGGAAGACCTTCTCTTGTGCACAGACAGCCCCCCTGACTCAAGCAACTCATCACCCACAATAATGCAACATGTAATTTGAACGTGGACACTGGTACCAGAGCTTGCAGTAAACCCAGGTGCCAACTTTGCTGTCACATACACATGTAGAAAGCAATCATTGGACCTAACAACATCAACTATACCATCAGAGGCTCATTCACTTGCTCATCTTTTAACACTGTATATGCCATTAAATGCCAACAATGCCCTTCGGTTCTTTACATAGGACAAATAGGAAAATCCTACGCCAGAGGATAAATGGACACAAATCTAACATCAGGAATCACAAAACTGAGAAAGCTGTAGGAGAACACTTCAACCTTCCAGGACATTCAGTGAATGATGTCAAAGTAGCTGTTATATTACAAAGGAACTTCAAAAACAGACTGGAAAGGGAAATTGCTGAATTACAAGTTATTACAACACTTGGAACTAAAACCTCCCCAGGACTAAACAGGGATATTAGGTTCTTATCTCATTACATATATTAACTCATTCAGTCCTCACAAATGTTTTCTCACCAAGAAGGACTACACATCCTCTGTATTTTAGTGTACTTCTTTTTCAGAACAGTATATTAGAATACTGGATGTAATGCAGGAAATAGTGAAATGTCTTCCTGACTTACCACTGCTCCCACCTCAAAAAAAGAAAGAAAAATGCTGTCAAGTTACTTCCGGACCTGAGAGGAGACAAATGGTGAGTTTACTTCCCACAATTAGAAAATCTTAAAAATTGTCCATATGGAATATTGTTATGAATGTGCTTGGTACAGAGAGTCAGGGAGGTTAGGAGTTAATCTTCCCTGGAGATAATAACTCACTCTCTGATTGGCCAACATCAGCTGAGGGAGAAAATAAAACAGCTGATCTGTAG
>NW_015166479.1:171531-178796 GCF_001447785.1 Gekko japonicus | reverse complement strand
GAATAACTTCCTGCCAATGAAAGGGGTTGGGAAGAGACCCCTGGTCTGTGATAAATGAGAGTAGCTTAGACACCTCAGGAGTTAATGAAAAGCTGTATCATCTGAAGGAAAACCTGTAATATCTGAAGGAAGAAATCTAGAAACATCAATAAGAACTATGTTAGAGCTGAATTGTACTAAACATAGTACCTCTCAAAGAAAGAAATAGAAAGCCTTGAAACAAAAATACAAATACACTCTCTTGAATGTTGTAAGGATTCCACTCTGTAAATATTAAAAAATATTTTCCCTCTCAGCCATCTCAAGATCTTGACTATTCAATTTATACATATATTCCCTGGCTGTTTAATAAAATCTTTATTCTGTTTTTGAAAGTTGATTTGCCTCAAGTGCCATTTCTCAAGGGTTTAAAGAAAACCGGGGAGCTCTCATATTTTCAGTAGAGTTCCTGAGCTGAGAAAAAGCCTCAACTATATATATAAACATAGGGTGGGACAGTCAACTCTTTTATTTATTTTTTTATTTAAAGTTAAAGTTTATATTCAACAGGATAACATAGATTAACAGAGTAATATTGTGTCAAGCTAATCGTACAATAGTCAATATGTTGTATAAAAAGGACACATTCAATATATATAAACAATGAAATAAAAAACATATAAAATATAAATTATAATGGTTAACCTTGCTAATCTTAGCGGCGCGGCGAACTGGTTTTCTTTTTTTGTGTACACTACGAATGCGCATGCTCCGTTGGGTGCGTGTGCGCATCCACGGAGACGTGGGAAAAAAAAACCCCTTTTCCGCAAGGGGACATGGGCGGGCGCCGGATACCACCGGAAACGCGATCAGACGCCCGCCCTTGCCCCGCAGTTTCTGGAAACTAGTACCTCCAAGGTACTAGTTTTTTGCTGCGCTTTTTCGGCAGGAAGCCTCAGTTGTGCCATGGAAGCACTACGCTTCCCAGATGTGCTGGTGAGATCGCGACCGGAAACTCCGCTTGTCTTCCGTATCTCTTGCATGGCTAATGTTGCGTGTGACCGCAGCCTTAGTATCAAAAAGAAAATAACAAATGACCAACAAACATTTCAACTTAAATACAGGTTAAATTTTATGTGACAGACATCTTAAAAGAGTGATATAATATCTTTATAACGTTGTGGAATTAGAGGAGCTGAGGCAATGGAGATATCCATCGTTGCATCTATAAAGGGTATCCACTTAGCACAAAACAATGACTGTTTTTTTGTAGGTATTAGTTGGAGGAATTGATGTCATAATTTTTTCCATTGCGTAGTATTCCCATATTTTCATATACCATTGGTGGATTGACATGCGGGAAGTACTTTTCCAATTGGCAGTTATCACAGCTTTCGCCGCCATTAAAAGTGTCGAAATTAATTCTTTTCTTATAGCTGGAATTTTAATATCATTCCATAGATCTAACAACATCAAATCCGGGTTAAAAGGTATATCAACTTTGGTTATTTTTTTGATGGTTTGAGTTATAAGTAGCCAAAATTGTTTGGGTTTTTTTGCAGGACCACCAACAATGAATATAGTCTGTGGTTTCACCACATCCTCTCCAGCATAATGGTGAGTATTCCGCATTTATAAGATGGAGTTTCATTGGTGTATAATACCACCTAAGTATTATTTTAAGTGCTTGAGCCCTTATATTATATTTTATGATAAAGAATATATGCACACTACTGTGGAGCAACTCCAGCTCTGAGGGGAACTGAGGATTTGGCAGGAAAAATCTACCAGACAGTTGGGGAGATACAGGAGTTTGTCATAACAAACAAACAATTTATTTTGCTTCAAAATTTCCAGATTTTTTAAAACATTTCTATGAGCTCTATGTGTGGACCAAGTTAGGCTTCTATATAAGAGATGAATCGCTGCAATAACACAAGATCCATAGAAAAGAAAACTATGTTGACTTCCGGTTTTGGTGACTTCAATGACAGACATGCTCCCTCAGATCTCTGAAGTTAGCGGCCCATAACATGGTGGTAGGTAGGTGTTCCAGACGATTCCGGACTCCCCTGGAGCCTTGTAGGGGGCTCCCAGCCTGGGATGCAAGGAAAGCCTCTCCCGAAGCTGCAGCTGAGAGATAGAGGCTTTTCCTTTGTCCCATAAGGTCCCGCCACCATGGTACTATTACGGGCGAGAGAGGCGCACATTGGCAGAGTGTGCAATGATCCAGCGTTTAAGGAAAATCTCCCTATTTTCAGCGAACTCAGATGAAGCGTGAGTTTTTTCCAGTCTAAATCAGACAAACATTTAAACATGTGAGCTTCCCCAAAAACCTCTAATTCAATAGCGGGGGGGGGAGCGAAACAGAAACAATTTTTAAGAGGTAGAAGGGGGAAAGCTAACCAAAAAGTGTTAGTTACCCCAAACAAAGTGGAGAGCAGCCAGAGAATATAAACTATTAAGCTTTCTGAGACACACCCAAACTTTTTATTAAACAAACTTTGGTGGGCTAGAAAATGGCACTGAAGATAAGAAATTCTTCAGGAAATACAACTTCAGCTGCCACAACTTCCAAACAGGAAGCTAGTTTAGACTTCCCAAAGTTGTTGAATGTGGCATTGCACCCTCTGCTGGACCAGATGACTCAACTTAACGGAAACTTTGAGTCTCTCCAAAAACAAATACAAGAAACTAATATGAGAGCTGAAAAAACCCAGAAAAAAAAAGTTGAAAAAAGTTGGTGACAAGACAAAGCATTTGATGCAGAGGCTGGAGGTGGTAGAAAAAGCGAAGGACTCTGAGAAACAAGAGCTATTATCACTACAAATGGAAAAATCATTACATATCATGAGATTTCAGGGTGTCCCAGAGAAGAAAGGTGAAAATCTCAAAGAAATTTTAAGTGAAACATTGGCACTGATTATGGATTATAAAGCAGAGTTTCTATAAAGCGAAATGGATGCGGTTTACTGGACGTATCTGGACTACATCAAGAAAAATAATCTTCCTGGAGAAATATTTGTGAAATTTGCCAAGACGTCTATTTGAGATGCAATACTTAAAGTGACTAATGGGATTACCTTGAAAATCCAAGGGGAAGATATAAAAACTTTGAAAGACATTCCATTCAAGATAAGAAAGAAGAGGCACCAATATAAAAAACCTGACAATCTTTTTACAAAAGAATTCCATTTCCTACAGATGGTTGATACCAGAAGGATTTGTCTTCAACGTCAAGGATTCTAAACAAAAGATAGACTCTGTTGCAAAAGCTGATGCTTTTTTTGAGAAACATCAAAAAAAGAGAGAAAGTGGAAAAGAAAGCAAGGACGGTGAGACAGAAGATGACAGTGGATATGGACTGGGAACAACCACTAATACATTGAGCAGTTCTTCTGAAGGGGTTCAGAATCTGATTTGGGAGCAGCCACCCCCAAAGCTAGTAAGTGTAAAGGGAAGAAGAAGAAGAAGAAATAAATATAAAAGTTGAAAACTTATTATTGTTAAGCGCAATATCACAATCCACTTATTTGGTCTAAGAATACTCAAAATGTTTGTACTGAACTATCTTTGGAATAATTACCTTAACCTTCATCTGTATTCTTAAAAGCCAGGGAAACTGTATAATGATCTATTCTATTATATCAGATCTTTGTTAGCTTTGTAGTTTTAGATGCATTCCCCTTTCCCCTCCCCTTAGGCTTTAGAGTAAAATAAAATAGTTAATAAAAAAAGAACAGAAAATTATGTTTATTGCAATTTATATAATTGATTACAATAATGAAAACATTAAATGCCTAAGATCTACCAGGTAAAACAAAATAAAAAGTGTAATAAATACAATCCTCTGTTTTTATTCTAAACTTTAGTCCTCCACAGTAATGAATTAAGAGCCGAAATAATCGCCAGACCAGATTTCCCTTTCCATCTTTTTGACACATTCTAGAAGCCATTTATCTTTCTTCAGCTTAGCTTCTTGGTCTGTCTTCCAGCCGGGGGGAGGTGACTCCATCCCTACTTGGTGAAAGATTCTGGAAGGTTCCAAGGAAAATTGTCTATATTACTTTGTATCTGTATCTAGGGTAGCACTGTTGTCTTGTTAATTACTCTCCCTGGTAGTATATCAATTGCCATTTTCCCTACTGGAACAGAATGGAAGCCGGTAGACTCCCCCCCCCCCTTCTTGGTTTAGATATATAAATACTGGCTTAGATTTCCACTCAGCTGAGTGGAAACTAAACGGGTTTTTTTTTTCAAATCCATCGAGCGGGATCCTTCAGATGATTGCCGCAGATGGAAATGGGGGGGTAATTTTCTCCCTTCAGGCTGTTCCAAGAAGTCCCGTTTCCCCCAGGAGAAGAATTTAGTGGATGGCTTTTGGGGCTGCAGAAAGAGGGGGTGAGGTGAGAATAGGGTAGGCCAGCTTTAGCTTTGGAATTGCATGCAAATTTAGGGGCAGTGCCTGGGGAGGTGGAGTTTTGAGGAGGTGAGGGCACTCAGTGGGAAATGCTACCATAAAGTCCACCCTCAAAAGCTGTTATTTTTCCCCAGGGGGAACTGATCTCTATGGTCTGGAAATCAGTCCTAATTCTATGAGAGCTCCAGGCCCCACGTAGAGGTTAGCAACTTGTGCTCTGCTGAGAGAAATCCTTCCATCAGCAGATAATTCCAGCAGGGTTCACACTCAGGGTTTTTACCTGTGAGCAGGCCCGTAGCTACAGTGGGGCATCTCGGGGCTAGGCCCCCAGACTTACTTGCAAGACCGCAGAACTTCCCATCCATCCCAACGCCCCTGGGCAGTGGTGAGTGCAGGGAAGGGGCCAGGTATTCCTGCACAGTTGCCTGATGCAAAGAGCTGGCTATGGTGGCAGTGCAGAGCCAGACAGCACCTCTCTATTTCCCCAGAAAATCAATTTAACTTTAATTAAATTACCTCTAATTTGATTAGCCAGTGCCCCCTAAGAAATTTAAATGCCCCCTGACTAAAACGTCCTGGCTACGGGCCTGCCTGTGAGGTAAATGTTCTTTTGCCACACCTACTTTCTTTGATAACCCTGGCTGGTGAGGATATGGAGTGCCATTCCTATTCAGTTGTTGCTTGATGCCACCCTCTGCACCACTTCATTGGCCAACAAGCAGCGTCTCTTAGGCTATGGTCACACACACTAAATAATCCCCTTTCAATCCAGTTTCAATGCACTTTCCAACTGGATTTTGCCAGTTCATGCAGTTGGAAAGTGCATTGAAAGTGGATTACTGTCAGCTAGCTGCCATGTTTCACTTATGTTTCACTTATGTTTGCTCTTTCCTGACTGTGGCGCGAATGTGCATGCTTGTTTGCTCGCTTGCTGTAAACAGCGATAGGGAGGCTCTCATGAGACCGTGCGAACTAGCGCTGACAGACTGAGTTAGCTGACTAACCTTGAGGAGGAGGGAGGGCTTGCGTTCCACTGTTGGTGTGAATATTTCTGCTCTCATGGGGCACGGAGAGTCTCCTGTTCATTATGTAACTTCCCACCGGGAGAATTCCTGTGCGCGCTTGGATTTCATTTGCTTAACCAATTGCAGCATCATGTTATATGTAGGGATGCATCCGCCCCATTGTCATTCCTAACAATATACCTGTAGATCATGGCAACAGACCTGTAGTCTAATAAAGCATAACGATTCCCTGGAAACGTGTGTGGAGATTTGCATGCTGTTGAACCTGACAATTATTTATTGTGTGTGACTGCATCCTTAGTGTGTTTTCCTAATTTAAACCTATAAGTAAATGAGGGCTTTTACTGTGCTAGCCCACATTTGCAGAGACTCGCAACAGCCAGGAGATAAGAATCCTGCCACAAGTGAACTGACCCCTGTGGTGGCTATTTCATGTGTATTCATACAACGCAAGGCCTTGCAATTGCTAAAACGAGGCTTTGTGTCTGTGTAGCATGTGTTCAGACCTGTAGAGAGACTAGGGTTCTATGTCTCCTATGAGTAATGGTTTAATTGCTGGTTTTTAAAGCTCGAAAATCTAATGAAGAATGTCTTGGTCAAAATAAAAATCCCTTGGTAAGCTACACCTGTCCCTGCCAGTCATTTTTCATCTCCTTGTTTCCTATATACTGTTTCGGATATTGAGCCTCATGCTAAACCATGAAAAATTGATTTACTTCAGCCCGGCATTTATTTACCCCAACCTGCAATAAACCAAATTGGTACCAAAGTTAATTTTTGGAGGCCTAACTGTCAAGAAGCCATTAAGTGTGGCGTTCTGAGGAACTGATGGCAGAGAGCGTAGAACAGCTATTGATCATAATTATAATTGTTTCCCTTTTAGAATGGTTTAGGGGTAATATTATAAAATAACTCTTGTGAGGGGGAAAAATAAGATTGAAAATTACAAAAAAGGTGTTGCATTTAAACAGAGATATGAGCACTTAAGCAACATTAATGCCACATCATTGTTAATATACATATAGTAGTATATTAAACTAGCAGTAAAGCCCATTGTGAAAGCAATACAACGAGCGCTAGAAAGATGTGACATGTAACGAATCCATAGGCTGGAAGGAGGTAAAGTAAATAATAGCAGTCGGTAATCGAAAGATACAAATGTGGAAGTAAAATCTAACATACCTTACGGCATACAATAGCCAGCGTCCAAGGTCACAAAATGTTGCAGATAGGGGTCCATGGAGTAGCGTCAACAACTGGGCAGTCTGCGAAGTGATTTGATGTTGGATGTCCATGTCATTCAATGTGGTTGTGGTCGCACTGTCCACCCTGTTAGAGCAGAGGTCTCAAGAGAAGTAGGTTTGAAAGTGAGTGGTCATGATGAAAGTGAGTAGATCACATGGGAATGAGAAGGAGGAGTCCTGGGAAATGAGTGTTGTGAAATGTCTATAGTTTTCATTGTGAAAAGGCATGTTGTTGGGGGGTTTTTCGTGCTTTGTAAGCAGAATTGTACATTGAAGTTTAGGGTCTAAATGCATGGCTAGACACATTAGGTTTCAATAGTTTGCTGCTTTTGAAGTGATGAAAAGGATACTTGCTGCTTTGATCAAAGCCGTATTATATAAAAGAGGTATTGCTCATGGAACTAACAAAGCAGTCTTTAAACTGAACATGAGTGGTTGGGTGATCCAGATGTAGTAGGACTGTTTGAGAGGTCACAGAAAAGCATTATGAGGACAACATGTGAATATCTTGTATAGGTATAGTGCTTTTGGGAAAGCTGGTGTAGAATTGTCTGTCACAGGGTATCTCACGCACAATGTGAATGAGTGCACAGAGTT
>NW_015166479.1:169487-170280 GCF_001447785.1 Gekko japonicus | reverse complement strand
TTGGGCAAGCCGTAGCTCTGATAAGAGCTATTCTTGAAAAAAAGAGCAGTTTCTGTCAAGAGCTCTCTCAGCCCCACCTACCTCACAGGGTGTCTGTTGTGGGGAGGGGAAGGGATAGGAATTTGTAAGCCGCTCTGAGACGCCTTTGGGTAGTGAAGGGCGGGGGATATGGAGGGGAAAACCATACGGTTTTCCCCTCCGACGAGCTCAGCCACGCCCCCAACATCAGCACGTCACCCGTCACTTCCGGTGACGTGCTGCCGGCGCACGCGCGCGCACGTACGAGCGACTCCCGGACCGCGGCGACGCTCCCCTGCCGAGAGGGGTAAGAGGATTTGGCAACCCTAGGGAAGACTGATGTTGTAAATATAGTTGAAAATTGGGGGGGAGAGAAAAATAGATTAATTGATGAGAGGGACGGAGAGACATAAACACAGAAAGATGAAGATGTGGAAGTTTCCAGAAGGAAGGAGTGAGAATATAGTGTAGTGAGAGGGATGCAGGGGGAAATAAGTTACCCCCCCACAACTGCTTGCTGATTCCCCATTGAGCAACTGATCCCAGTGCAGTGACTGGCACTGTGCAACTGGGCCTGGGCCAAGGACCAGAACTTCACAACTGGGCCCCACACAGCCCAGCAGCAAGCGCATGCCGAGTTTGTTCCAGGGGAGGCTGCTGGGGATAGGGAAAGCTGAAGACAGGAGGCAGGTAAAGGAAAGTTAGTTGGTCAGTGGGAAGGAGAACAGGAGGCAACAAAAGGGGAGAGGCTATAGGTCTTTCAGGGAAGGGAAAG
>NW_015166479.1:162876-169458 GCF_001447785.1 Gekko japonicus | reverse complement strand
AGTGGGGGAGGGGGAAATGAAGTTCCCTTACAAGTCCTTGCAAGTCCCCCTCGTGTGTGTGTGTGTGTGTACTTAAAAGACCATAAGCAGGTGTCATTTCGTAGAAAAAGAGGCGCAGGAGCTCATTAGCATAACTCATTAGCTTAACTTATTTTCATATGCCACACCCCCTGACATCACCGGAAGTGTGTCAGAAGGCAACACCCACCGCTCAGGCTCCACTGGACTGTTTTGGATTGCTAGCTATTGGGGTGGGGGGACGTGCAGATCTGTCCTTGCAGAGGAGGGAGAGCTTGTACCTGAATTAAACTTGGTCTTAAAGGTGCCACTGGACTGTTTTGGGCTGGGGGGCTGGGGGGGCTCTGCAGCTTACCTGGCTTCTTCTTGCTCTGACTGAGGGCTGCTGGGAGCAGGGGGTGGGGCTTGTTGCATGTGTCTGCCCCCTGGGCTCTTTACTGCTGGAGCTCCGCTCCTGTGCGCTCCTGAAGGAAATGACCCCTGACAATAAGGATTAATGGATAGAAGGCCAAAAAGGACATTAAAGTTGGTCCTATATTTGACTAGTGCTATGAGAACATAGATAAGATGAACCAACTTCAAGAAAGTGACATCTGCCAGGATAGTCTTCTGTGTAATGAAGGGATGTTACATGGCAGTGGGGCAGTATTATCTACACTTGTACTTTGTTATCATCTTAATTTGAC
The DNA here is from genome assembly GCF_001447785.1 of Gekko japonicus. Lineage (NCBI taxonomy): Eukaryota > Metazoa > Chordata > Lepidosauria > Squamata > Gekkonidae > Gekko > Gekko japonicus. The sequence goes on along the minus strand of NW_015166479.1, from coordinate 168,754 downwards.
ATGCTTGTATTGAAGAATGTTCGCACATATCATCGTAATGCCTCTTCATACTTCTATGGCACCTTAGAAATCCCAAAGCTCTTGTCAGTGACCCCAGGTCTTGACCTGGAAACTTCAAGGTCCAGCCTTGGCACCTCGGCTGGTGAGCCATCTTGGTCTGAATGAGCTCCGTCTGGCATTAAAGTCTGACTTATCCCATGGCACAAACAGCCTCAGGCCTGTGAATTTATAGTGTAGAAACAGGTAACTGACAATTGCCCCTACAAAGAGAATTTGGGACTTGCCTAAGTATGGCAACATATATTGTGTAACTCCTTTTCAGGTCAGGTCAGGTCAGTTTATTTCAGTTCCAAGCCAATGACCACAAACAGCAATCAAATTGTAGATTTTCCTGTATAAACAAAGTACTCTCTTACACTGATTTACCCCTCTTTAATTGTATCCTTGCACCGATAGATGACCTTTTTTGCTTCTTACAATATGATCTTTCCATCTGTACCAAAAGGTAAATATGAGACCACTAATTCAGATGATCTGAGAATTCAGAAATCGAAGACACCAGCAATTTAAACTGGCATCCAGAGTAAAAACTTAAAGATAGCCACACATGTGGAATAGACTGAATAACATTACTCCCACAAGGGCATGTCCTTTCAGTTCAAGCTGTATGCTTAAATTTGCTGTCTAACAAATCTGATGGTAGGACATTATATATAGCTAGAGTAAAAAAAAGAAAACCTGTCTGAATCAAGGGACAGTCAAAAAAGTAAGATACTAAGCCTGACAATTTGTTTGATAAGGAGTTAATCCATAGGACCATGAAGAGCATGAACTTCTAACAGCTGACGCAGAGCTTTGAAAATCAATACCATTAATTCTCTACACTATATCAAAAATTGCTTTTTGGTACTCAAGGGATACAAGTTGCTGGGTAAAGTAACCCAAAATGAGGCATTTGTTATCTAGGAAGTCCTTTTCCATCGTTAAGACATTGGCACGGTGATCTCAGATACCAGGAGACCACACTACATATGATCCTCTCAATACATGTGGACACCATTCGGTGTGAAGAGGCCAATGTATTCATTTTTCAGCATCAATGCACATGAAAGCATACCCTCAGACATCTGTGTCTCTGATCATGCGTATGAAAGCAGGAAAATAACATATATGGCCTCTTCGTCCAACATGGCCACCAAATGCATTGAGAGCTTTGTATGTAGCGCACTCTCCTGATAAGTGAGGCAGGAGTACCAGCTTCATAATGACCAAAAAAGCTGTAGAGTCCCATAGAGTTGGATAAGGCCTTATAGGTCATCTGGTCCAACCTGCTATTCGTGACAGATGACTGTAAAGTCTCTTGAAGGCCTCCAGTGAATTTGCGGGACACGTGTGCTAGGGGAGGAAGAGAGGCTCAGTGGAAGGGCCTCTGCTTTGCATGCAGAAGGTCCCAGTTTCAGTCCCCAGCATCTCCACTTAAAAGGATTGGGCAGTGGGTGATGGGAAGGATCTCTGCCTGACACCCTGGAGAACTGCTGCTAGTCTGAGTTGACACTACTGACCTTGATGCATCAATGGTCTAATTCAGTATAAGGCAGCTTCACATGTGTATGACCCAGTTGGGAGGGGCCTTGCTTAGGTCTTGTTCTATGTGTGCATTGGTTGCAGTTTTCCAGCATGCATCATAGTGCTCTCCAGGGGTCATTTCCTGTAGGAGCGCACAGGAGCGGAGCTCTGGCAGTAAAGAGCCCAGGGGGCGGGCACATGCAACAAACCCCACCCCCTCAGTCAGAGCAAAAAGCAGCCAGGTAAGTTGCAGAGCTGCCACCCCTGGTCCAAAACAGTCCAGTGGCACCTTTAAGACAAGGTTTTATTCAAGTGCAAGCTCTCCTTCCTCTGCAAGGACAGATCTGCACGTTCCCCCCCACCCAATAGCTAGCAATCCAAAACAGTCCAGTGGAGCCTGAGCGGTGGGTGTTGCCTTCTGACACACTTCCGGTTATGTCAGGGGGTGTGGCATATGGAAATAAGTTATGCTAATGAGTTATGCTAATGAGCTCCTGCACCTCTTTTTCGACGAAATGACCCCTGGTGCTCTCCATAGGGTTCATAGTGTTGTCTTCCTGTTGGAAGTCACAAAGGGACCGGTTATTGAAGCTAACATTTCTCCTGTGTACGGGTTAACAGAGTAGGACTGAAGAGTGATCTGAGAGGTAAGGGTGATCTGGAACCCGTTGTCTTAGACAACTGGTTCCATTGACTCCATGACGTGGAAATTTATTTCCAAAATCCCATGCTCATGATCTCATTGGTGTGTCTCCTTAGTGATAGCCAAGTCAGTAGGCATGAGCATCAACCCTTATTCGCGAGGAAGTTAACGTCCCATCCAATGCTCCCTCTAAGCTGTGGAATCTTGTGAGCAAAAATTCTACTTTGTGAGCAAGTAATTTGGCGATTGCATAAATTAGTTTGGTCTGGAGCCATCCTTCCTGAGCGAAGACAAAAATGTGTGAGCTGGAGGCTAAAAGACTGTGAGCTGGCTCACGCTAGCTTAGAGGGAACACTGGTCCCATCATATGTTTTTTGGGACCACCATGCCCACTTTTAATGCTTTTGACACAGCATTTGAGACTTCGCAAGTGCTGAAGTTACCAGTCTTCTAAGGAAACGCCACCATCGTATAAGCTGCTTACAGAACCATAGGAACAGACAGAATACGGTATAAATACCCTCAGTCAGACTCTTTAAATGTTATACTTTTTAAAATCCCCAGAGTTATAAAGTTGTATTTATGTTATATGTTAAACAGAACGGAGGAGGGACACATTTTTTTTTTCCATCCATTTTCTTCTTCTTTACTCCCTTCCCTCTCCAGTGGCCGTAGCCTCCCCTTTAAATTTGTCAAAAGAAGCTGTCAGGACCTCATCTCCTGCTGTATCTCTAAATGACTCCTTATAGAGCCAGAAATGGACAATGACTCCTTACCAGCAGCCTCATTGAAGTGTCAATATAAAGATATCTCCATAATATATAATCAAATAATAATATCAAATGTAGCTGCTATGCCTTCCGTATTGGCAGTAAAGCAGAATCACACCAAATACTTATCAGAGATCTCAGTAACAAGGCACAGCGGGGGGGTTTTATTATTATTCTTTGCAAGCACTTGACTTCACTGAGACTGTAAAGATTTCGGGAAACATCTGAGTTAAACGTCAAATATAGAATTCCACCTTCCTCTTTCAAAGGTCGTACTTTTTAACCCATGGGTCAGAACCCTCGATTTGGTCATGGAGCTGTGTCACATATACCATGGTGTATATATGTTTGAGCCCTCAAGACATAGTTTCTGTTTCCCCCCCTATATGGGAGGAGCCTCGCTGGTGTGTACTGGTTGCAGTCTTGTTCTGTGTGTGTATTGGTCACAGTCTTCCAGTGTGCATCATAATGCTCTCCATAGTGTTGTCTCCAAGCTGGAAGTCACAAAGGGACTTGTTGTTGAACCTACCAGTTATCCTGTATATTGGTTAACAGAGTAGGGCTGAGGGTCATCTGAGAGCCTACCCCTATCCACCATGCTTCAGATGATACTATACCCTACAGCTGCCTTGTTTTGCTGCTTTGGGGGAGGACCTACTGCTAGCTCATATGACTGAAGAGCAAGGGCTTCACCTGCCTGTCTCTTTGTATGCACATTGAAGAAGAAGAAGAAGAAGAGAAGAGATTGGATTTATACCCCGCCCTTCACTACCCAAAGGTGTCTCAGAGCGGCTTACAAACTCCTTTCCTTTCCCCTCCCCACAACAGACACCCTGTGAGGCAGGTGGGGCTGAGAGAACTCTTGACAGAAACCCAGATTACAGTCCATACACCAAACTGGCTCTCAGAAACTGTCCTGAGGAATCCATTTCAAGGTGTGAGTCAGAGCGACTGGCTGGCTACTGCCCCCTCCTTGCCCTGGACAGATGCTTGACTTTAGAACAATGGGTCACAGAGGACCTATTGATTCATGCAGCATAACCCCATCAACACTCCAGCCTCACTTCCCCTCACCCATTACCCTTTGATTAAGTGACAATTAATCAATGCTTAAATCATTTCACCTTCCCGATTGCCCTTCCCGACTGGTACTTGTGGAAACATCAAGCCTCTCACAACTTTTTGTCTACCTCTGATAAAACCATTAAGCCATTGTTTTCTGGCAAGCACATCATCCCCACCTAAGGGTGCATTTTGCACTGTAACTATGGCACCCTGCTACCCAGTAGTGAGTGTGTGTGTTCTTGGATCCTCCGCACACCCCCACTTGCATGTGGGCCTTCTCTCTCTTACTTCCCAAAACACTGGCCATTTTCCTCTTCGACTTGCTGCTTCCATGGACCTCTTCAGGACTGATAAATATCACCCTTCCCTAAAAAAAAAACTTTCTCCTTTCCTCCCTGCCTTTCTTAATTAGCTCTTGTGTGTGTTTATTGTGTGCATTTTTGTTTTATGCTTTTCTTTAAATAAAAACCTTACTGGTTGAACATCTGCCTAGTTTCTTTGGGAGGTTTCTTAAAGGGAAAAAATCCTGGTATACATTGGTGGAGATCCCAGTTATCTGGCTCCCACTCTGTCTCCTTTAGCTAATTCCCACAACTGAATTGGAGACTGTGCCGTTGGGTAACACCAGGTAAGTTTTGGGGGGGGGCAGATAAGAGTCAGAAGAGAAGGGAAGAAGATGGTGTGAATGGGAGGGACCACTAACAATGGAGATGCCCAGAGAGAGCCCAGACACAAATTCAAAAGAGTTTGGGATCGCCACACTAATCATATCTTAGTGACTCTCTATGAAGAAGACAGAAGAGGGCAGACATATTCATCTAGAGATCCCATGCACATAACCGAGTCGTGTGGACTTTGTACTTCAAAGTTTCTCATTACAGTAAGACGTCGGGAGATATTGACATCTAGCCATGCTATCTTTGGACAAAAAGGAAAGTTTATAAGTCAATCAATCTTCCTGGAAACACAACTTAAAACATGCTCATTAATGGTTTGGCAAACGAGGCAGCAAAGTTTCAGGATTTACAGATAATGCTAAATTATTCACGACGGTTAAGTGAGAAGCAGCCTGTGAGAAATTGCAGAAGGATCTCATAACACCAAAGAGCTGGAGTAATGAAATGGCAGATAAAATTAACTGTTGAGAAAGACAAAATGATGTATATTGGGGGGGTGGGGATAACCACCTTGCTATACTTGGACATTTTTGGAATCTGAACTTGCTATTATCTCTCCATAAAGGCACCCTGGAGTTATTACTCTTCACACTTTGATCTATGTGTATTGTGCTCCAGCTGTCTGAAAGGTGAATGGACTATTGGAGATAGTCAGGAAAGGGATAGGATCAAAGAAGAAGAAGAAGAAAAAGTGATACCCTTGCTTGAAACAGTGGTGAAATCACATCTTCGATATTGTGAGAATTTTTGGTCAGTCACCTTTACTCCTAAGAAATTGGAAAACTGTGAGAGAAAAAATAATTTGGAGTGTCATGCCTGTGTAGGTGTAGCAGCAACAATGTGATGCCTGAAATTTACCAGAAATTTAATCAAATTAGGATTGCTAGCTTCCCCCAGGGTTGGGGGGGAGGGTTTGGGGACTCCCTGCCCCAAGCTCCCAGTTCAATGGTTGTCGAGCTGATGGTGTGATGTCTATTCCTGGGAAAACCCAGAAGTGATGTCACACCATTTCCAATGACTCCAGGTCACCGTTGTTGTTGTTTTTTAATCATGCTATTTATAGTCCTCCTTTCTCACAGGATGGAGCTGCGGTGGCTCAAGTGGTTAAGATGCTGAACTGCAGGCTGTGGAAGGTCAGTAGTTCAGCAGTTCGAGAC
>NW_015166479.1:160716-162763 GCF_001447785.1 Gekko japonicus | reverse complement strand
TCGACTGGCTTTCAAGCAAGGGAACTTTTACCTTTACCCTTTCTCACAGGGACTCAAAGAGGATTTAAGAGAGTGAGCCCCTCCAATCCACAAAATGGGAACACTTGATAACCAAATGCATTCCGATTGTAGAAGTCTGGAATCACCCAAAAGAACTGAACCATAGCCTGAGTATTAACACGACACATTAAGCAGCATAAGAGCTACATCATAGGCTCTTACTTACAATTTGCTATGTGCAACAGTGTCAGGATCGGACCTGAGCCTGACTATTGATCAGGTATTTGTAACTGTGGTTCTCTGATGTACATAGCTCCACGCCGTTATTGTTTACCCCGCTTGAGCTCTTTACTTCTAATTCACAAGCTTCATTTCTGCACCTGCAGGTGCTGTCTACGAGGTCCTCCCCTGACATTCCTGGAGGGGGAGGGATTCAGACATGTATGGGTGAACTGTAGAGTAGCTGCGCTAGCAACACTGTAAAAGAAAGCCTCCTCCACAGAGGGCAGAGAGAACTTCGCAAATTTCTAATTCTCATGGCCTCGCGGAAGACATGAAATGATAACATTCACACCATCCTGTTTGTACTGTAATAACCTGTGTATGCATTATGTAATCCTGACGTGTGAATGAGGGTTGAACCGAAGGTCTTGTAATTCCCAACTTTGTAATATATTCAGTTCTGCCAAAGAGTTCGACTTTACAGCCACTTTCCTGATTTCTCAATAAAGCCTGTTAAAGGAATTATTGTGTCTGAGAGTTCCTGATGAAGCTGACAAACAGTAAAGACCACAGTCCCGAGCAATATTATCCAAGTAAGTTTGTGAACCATTTCATACAGTGTAACCCTATTAAAAAGGTAAAGTTTTCCCTTGCTCGAAAGCCAGTCGAATCTGACCCTAGGAGGTGGTGCTCATCTCCGATTCCAAGCTGAAGAGCCAGCGCTGTCCAAAGATGCTTCCATGGTCATGCGGCTGGCATGACTAAATTCCGAGGTACACGGAATGCTGTTTCCTTCCTACCAAAGTGGTACCTATTTATCTACTTGTAATTTCTTGCTTTTGGACTGCTAAGTTGGCAGGAGCTGGGACCAGAGACGGGAGCTTACTCCAGTGCATACTCTAGTGCATGAAATCAGTATTTTTACTTTGCCTTTGAAAGCTGGAAGGGCATAAACAGAATACTTGGGGCCAGAGACGGGAGCTCACTCCATCATGCGGCACTAGGGTCTTGAACTGCCGAACTACAGACCTTCTGGTCTGCAGCTCAGCATGAAGAAAAGCCTTCTTGAATAGTTCAGTTTTGCATAGTTTGCAGAAAGCCAGAAGATTGGCAGCTTTCCCGACCTCCTTGGGCAGGCCATTCCACATGTCTGGAACCACAATGGAGAAAGTGGGTGTACAGGCAGTTGATTTTGCCCATAATACCTTAGAGTTTCTGGAGATTCCTACAGAGGCATGACATCACTTCCAGTAAACCGTCATGCCATCACTTTCAGTTGCTCCCCATGTTTCCACTCCCCGGTGTCCTGCTGGTAGCCTGGCAACCCTAAACCAAATGCCCGTCCACTTTCCATGTAGTTTTACCATTTTGGTTGGCTATCAGAGTCACTGCTCCAGACTTTCTTTTCAAACATGTCTCTAACCATATAATTATTATCCCTGGAGTCATACATCTCGTGATCTACAAATCCTTGCAGATCAGAAAGGTCATTGAGAGACCTGTGGTACATGCAAAGTCATCTTTACCCGGATGAAAAAGAAAGGCTTGGGTAGCAACCAGGGACACAGTTTGGTGTAGTGGTTAGGAACATGGACTCTAATTTGCAGTTCTTAGAGAACTCTCTCAGCCCCACCTGTCTCACAGGGTGTCTGTTGTGGGGAGAGGAAGGGAAGGAGATTGTAAGCTGCTCTGCGTGGACTCTAATCTGGGAGAACCGGGTTTGATTCCCCACTCCTCCACTTGCAGCTGCTGGATGACCTTGGGCAAGCCATAGTTCTGTCAAAGCTGTCCTCTCAAGGACAGTTCACTTAGAGCTCTCTCAGCT
>NW_015166479.1:127537-160594 GCF_001447785.1 Gekko japonicus | reverse complement strand
TTCTTCTTCTTCTTCTTCTTCTTCTTCTTCTTCTTCTTCTTCTTCTTCTTCTTCTTCTTCTTCTTCTTCTTCTTCTTCTTCTTCTTCTTCTTCTTCTTCCACAACATTCCTCACTTCCCAAACTACTGGACAGGAATGCTGATGCCCAGTGGTGTTATGCCACTGGGGAAGCTATGCCTCTTCTGGCCCCAAATAAGTATCTTTTCAAGGGATACCCCAAACAATACTGACAAAAAACTGTTAACATGAGCCATATTGGTTCTTCAAATTAACAAAGGGCTTAAAACAGTAGCCAGTATGGACCCACCTACTGAACACTAATTTGACTCACTTGCACTGAAGCCACCTCACTGCTTGGGGGGTGGGGCTTGTATTCCTCCACAAGGAGTTATCCTATAGGAGCTGACAAAATTTAACCACTTACCAGTAATGATTCCAGCAAGGACTGTGGACAAATTTTTGTCCCTCTTCCTCATGTGAATTGCCACAGGAGATACGTAGATTTGTTTGTTTGTTTGTTTGTTTTGGTCAAGTTGCTGCTGACTTATGGCAACCCTGTAGGGTTTTCAAGGCAAGAGACGTTCAGAGGTGTTTTGCCATTGCCTGCCCCTGCGTTGCAACTCTGGATTTCTTCGGTGGTTTCCCATCCAAATCATAACCAAGGTTGACCTTGTTTAGCTTCTGAGCTCTGATGAAATTGAGCTAGCCTGGGCTGTCCAGGTCAGGGCGGATATGTAGAAGGTGGGCAAATATTTTCTCCATATGTTGATGGCCACAGGATGATTACTTGGCAGGATGTAGCAGAAATGTAATTAATCACTTGCAGACTAAGTGCTAGTTAAACTAATGAAGCTAATCGATTGACAACGATTTACAAAAATCCAAGCCAACAAAGCAGTCTTCCAGAAAATATTCCTTGCTGGCTGTGTGTGTGTGTGGTCCCTCCGGAGGTACTCATGAAGTCTCAAAGCAAAATTAATAGGAATCAGGTGAAATTGCAAATGCAATCTCTTCCTGTCTCTATTGGTCAGGAAGTCTCTCTTAATTCTTCTTGTACCATTTCCGTCGAGCTGCGGTGGCTCAAGTGGTTAAGACGCTGAACTGCAGGCTGTGGAAGGTCGGTAGTTCTGCAGTTCGAGACCCGAGTGTGCCGCATGACAGAGTTAGCTCCCGTCTTTAGTTCCAGCTCCTGCCAACCTAGCAGTTCAAAAGCAAGAAATTGCAAGTCGATAAATAGATACCACTTCAGTGGGAAGGTAACAGCGTTCCGTGCGCCTTGGTGTTTAGTCATGCCGGCCACATGGCCACGGAAACATCTTCGGACAGCGCTGGCTCTTCGGCTTCGAAACGGAGATGAGCACCGCAACCCTAGAGTCGGATTCGACTGGCTTTCGAGCAAGGGAACCTTTACCTTTACCATTTCAGTCACCGTGGCCACTAACTGGTTAGAGGTGAAGAATGGTTTCATCAGTCCCCAAGTGATGTGCTGGAGAGCACAGATCTTAGCCATTCTGTGAAAGGTAAATTGCACACATTTTTGACTAATCAAGATTGGGCAGCGCAAGAAGGGAATAGGGGATCGAACCCTCCAACTTCAGATCGGTGTCACTAACTGAAACATGCCCACTGTATTCTAGTCCGAGGGCTAAGTTTTTAGCAGGTATTTTATCTGGTCTTAGTGCTTACCCAGTTGAGGATAAAATTTCATTTTTATTATCTGACATTGATGCATCTGTCTCTTATAAACTTTCATTATTTGCCCTCGCTGCAAAGAATATACATTCCAAGGTGGCAACGGGAATGGGCATTATTCAGGCGACTGTATTAAATTAGTCATATTTTGTTACTGATTTCTGGTACTTTTGTATTTTCTGATATTAACCTATAGTTTGTTCGCAATTTGTATTTTGTAGTCTTGTAACGGCTGATGGCTAATTGCAATAAACTAAACTGAAACACAGAAACACTAATTGAAACAGGACTGTGCTGTTATTGGAATTTTAAGAGGGGGCCGTATTTGAAAGGATTTCCTACCTTGACACACACAAAAACTAGCTAACTGTACACAGAGTTCATTTGGAATCAGCAAAGCCAAATTGGGCTTAAAGGATTAAATCCTTTCTTTTCTTTGCAGGGCTCCAATTCAAATTGTGACCTATCATGCATGGGTGTTTCCCCTCACTTTCATTGTGCATGTCCGCTGGGTTTTCTTTGTCATTCCACATTGACTTCTCTCCCTTGAGCACTCAGTTCACTTTCCGGTCGCTTTTTCTCCGGGTTTTCTGAGAGTGCTTTTGTGCTGATTTTCCCCTTGTTTTGCTTCCAAGCCGAAGGTAATTCAAAAGTGTACAGATTCCCTTAGATTTCCCCACTGCCCTTTTACTGCCCCTTGAAGGTCACTCCCCCACCATATCGAGCTAATTCTGCCTACTTTGCACCTCCCCCCATCCTCCGCCTTCATCACTGGACAAGCTCCACTTTCCCCTCATTTTTGATTTATTTTTTTTACAAGCAGATGTTTAAAGATGTTGGGGTAAAAAATGTAAGTATAGTAATCTTCACTTCAAAGCGTAAGTAGTAGTCTTCGGTTCGGTTCAGTTCAGTTGACCTTTATTGGCATAAAATACCTTTAAAAAGATTACTATAAGAAGAAATATACATTTAAAACCATGTATAGCCAGACATATAAAACATAAGGTAGCATAAAACAATTACTCATGGGAAGCTTTCCTGATGTAGCTTTATCGCTGATTGTAAAAACATGGCTACGTTCATTGATATTTCCGGAACAGAGTCATTTAAAAGATGGTGCACTTTTAAAGCATCAGGAAGGTTCATCGTGTTGCTTAAGATAGGATTTAAATATCTAGCGCGTAAAACCACATAAAATTGACAATGCAAACAAATATGTGAAACAGTTTCAGTACATCCAGAATTGCAGTGTCTTTGCTTCAAAGCTGTGGATCACTGACAGAGCATCTGCTTGGCATGCAGAAGGTCCCAGGTTCAACCCCGATATCTCGAGGTAAAAGTATCAGGTAGGAGGTCGTGTGAAAGACCTCAGCCTGAGACCCTAGAGACCCATGGCCAGTCTGAGTAGACAGTACAGACTTTGATGGGCCAAGGGTCTGATTCAGTATATGGCAACTCCATGTGTTCCTGTGTTTTAATGTCTCATTTCACAGATTCCCAATGAAAAATGTAAAACAAGAAAGCAATTTGCTTTAAAGGAAGATCTCCTGCATTCCTTCTAGAGTATCTCTCAGGACTAGAATAGTGAGACTGGTGCCCATATGAATGGGGGAAAAATAGTCTCTGGAAGGCAGTTACCAGTAGTGGTGTATTCATTTTCGATGATAGAAAGCAGTTCTCTTTAAAAATAAAAATAAAAAAATCCCTGTGCTGTTTGCTTTTTAACACCACTTTTACAACGTGAAATATTCCCCTGCTTAATGCTTCTGTTTAAATGATCATATGACCCCCTCTGCTGAAGAGCGAGCTGGAGCGGTTAACTGTTCTAATGAAACTCTTGGAAAATATATGCACCAGGCCTGCCGCTGCCTTTACGGCCTTCGAGTCCTGCTGTCCGGCTTTAGTGTCACTTTCCGACAGATCACTCGAGGGACAAATCTATAAATTTTCAAAGTAGGTGCAATTGTCCACTGGCATTGATGCTAGTCCCCCCCCGTTCTGGGCCAAACGTCTGAAGGTGACCTTCAGGGGCAGTGTTACAGCTCGGACAATTCAAGGCAGTAAAGTGAAAAGAAGACCAAAAAAAAAGTGTGTGAAACTGCAGAAATGCAAGTCCAAGTGAATAAATCTTGTATCCTTGCTTGTGCTAAATCGGGGGAGGGCGATACCTGCTGAGTCTCAGTTATCGATGCAGCCTCCTGTTCTGTTCATCATATTGTCCTGAAGGATCCCCAGCAGCTTTCTGGGAAGTGTAGCAGGCTGTCTGGGGTAGAGAAAGCAGCTACCGATGGCTTCTGTCAAGTCAATCCATCAGAATCAGTGGCTCCAAGGAGAGTGAGTACAGATTAAGGCATTAAGTAGGGAATTCACACAGGGAGTGATCAAAGTGTGGAATTTGCTGCCAGAGGATCTAGTGATGGTCACGAGAACAAGCAGCTTGAGACAGGGATTAAATAGATTCACGGAGGAGAGGTCTACCAATGGCTACTAGCCGTGGTGACTGAGCAGGAGCCTCCACATTCAGAGGCACTAACCCCCTGAATCCCAGAGCCAGGAGGCACCACCATAGAATCACAGAATCACAGAGTCAGAAGGGGCCATACAGGGCATCTAGTCCAACCCCCTGCTCAATGCAGGATCACCCTAGACCATCCCTGACAAGTGTTTGTCCAGCCGCAGCCTAAAGACTGCCAATGAAGGGGAGCTCATCACCTCCCTAAGCAGCTGATTCCACTGTTGCACAACTCTGACTGTAAAAAAGTATTTCCTCAGATCCAGCCGGTACCTTCATGCCCTTAATTTAAACCCATTATTGCGAGTCCTGTCCTCTGCTGCCAACAGGAACAGCTCCCTGCCCTCCACTGAGTGACAACCCTTCAAACACTTAAAGAGAGCAATCTCAACCTCCTCTTCTCCAGACTAAACATTCCCAAATCCCTCAGCCTTTCCTCATAAGGCTTGGTCTCCAAGGGGAAAGCCTCATCCTCTATGCCCTGTTGTTGGCCATCCAGAGGAACTGGTTGGCCACTGTGTGAGACAGGATGCTGGACTAGATGGACCATTGGTCTGATCCAGCAAGGCTGTTCTTATGTTCTTAATTTAATATCCCTCTGTGAAAGTAATAAAGCCCTGACCTGAAAGACCAGGGTAGCCTGATCTCATCAGATCTCAGAAGCTAAGCAGGATGGGAGAGCACCAAAGAATTCCAGGACTGCTACACAAAGGCAGGCAATAGCAAACCTCCTCTGAACATCACGTACCTTAAAAATCCTACAAGGTCACCATCGGTTGACTGAGACTTGACGGCCCTTTACACGCATACACAAAAGGAATGAAATCCTAACATGTCCACATCCCCATAATAACAGTCCTGTTCAGATGTCCTCACTTTGATGCTCCAGCCACGCATAATGGGAGTGAGTGCGATGTAAAATCATCCATATACACATGGTTGCCATTTTGTGTGAATGGGACAATATGTATAGCTTCGGAACAGGGCAGTGGTACCAAGGGAACGCAATGAAACGTAGTGTAGGAAATGTGTGCTTGATCCCCATCACACAAAATGGCAACCATGTATATTGTGAAGATCGCAAATAGTTCCCTGCTATGTGTGGCTGGACAGAAGAAAAAAAAAGGCCAAAAACAGTCACTAATTTAAAAACATTGGAAAGGTTCCTCTAAATGCAGTATCTTGATAAAAGCATCAAAAATTGATCTGTTGGCTCCATCACCACTGTTCTTATTATACTGATTATATTTATGGTACCAAGGAAATTGTATGATGCAGTTTCTGAGAAGGATTCGTTTTCTAGTCCCGTCCTGTCCCCGCCCGTTCCAACACCGAAGTGCAGCTTTACTGCAGTTGATGAACAGAGAAGTTGGCTTTTACACTGTCGAGCCCAATGAGTGAGTTTGACTGACAATATTTGCAAAGGACAATGACACTGTCACGGTCAGGACCAGATAATTCCATTGATTAGTCCAGGAGGAGAAAGTCACAAAGTCACTGATGTTTGCAGACACAATGAGCTAGGTCATTGCAAAGTTGCCGGCAAACTGTCTCCATGTTCTGCTCTGGAAGAGAGCCAGTCTGAAATTGATTGTATAAATCATACCAGTACTTTGCCGAGTAAACTATAGCTGAGGGGCAGCCACTTTTCAGTACCTTGTGATGATAACGGCAGTTCTGAAAATTGCATGGCACTTTTTGAGGTCAGTTCTGGATATGGAGAATTAGTGTTGAATATTATTATTATTATTATTATTATTATTATTATTAATAATAATATAATAATATTTCAATTTATTAATCGCTCAATCCTGCAGAGCTGCTGGCTCTGAGCGATTTACAGTTACTCAAATACACACGGGACTAACAATGATTCAAAGGGGTAAGGGAGGACAACATATAAATCTTTAAATCACACACGTTCGCAGCCGACGGGGAGTTTGTGCCAGCAGCTGTGACTGGCATCCTCAGAGGTATAACACAGAAAGATGGAGTACTCTCTGTGTCAAGGTGAGAAGAAAAATGGTAGGCAGGTAATTTATATCTACTCAGGAAGGTGGGGTAGGGCTGAGTCAAAGTCAAATATCTTTAATGGCATAGCAGTAAGATACATAGATGTACAAGGGTAGGTCTGAGGCATTATCTTGTAGGAGTTCCCCAGGCTGTGAAGATGCTAATGGAGGAGCTTTCTTGAGGAGGTTCCTTTGTATATGGATTGTTTCCTGAGGAGGTTCTTTTGCATGTGGATTCTAATCTTATCTGTAGTGCTATTGTCAGATGTAGATCCTTTTGTGTTTTTCAGGACAGGAAACCATGCCCTGTTTATTTTTAAACTCTCTTCTTTCCTGTTGAAATTGTGCTTGTGTTTATGAATTTCAGTGGCTTCCCTGTGTAATCTGACATGGTAATTGGAAGTGTTGTCCAGCCATTCAGTGCCTTGGAACAAAATACTGTGTCCTGTTTGAGTTAGGCTATATTCAGCCACTGCTGATTTTTCAGGTTGGCCAAGTCTGCAGTGTTTTTCATGTTCTTTTATTCTTGTCTGAATGCTACGCTGTCTGGTCCCAATGCAAACCTGTCCACAACTGCATGGTATGTGGTATACCCCTGCAGAAGTGAGGGGGTCTCTTCTGTTTTGTTATCATTAGTATTATTATTGTTGTTGTTGTTGTTAGGAGGAGGAGGAGAAGGGAAGGTAGCATGGTATAGCCCAGTCTCATCAGATCTCAAAAGCTAAGGAGGGTCAGTACTAGGAAGGCTCACCACCAAGGAAGACTCTGCAGAGGCAGGCAATGGCAAACCACCTCTGGTTCTCACTTTCCTTGAAAGCCTGTAGAATGATCTAGACTGAGAAAATCAGTTGTTCTTGTGGCTGGTTCATGGAAGGCAGTTATCAGAACATCCTCAATTTGGTGTAGTGGTTTAGAGCACGGACTCTAATCTGGGAGAACCAGGTTTGATTCCCCACTTCTTCACAAGCAGCTGCTGGTGTGACCTTGCATCAGTTGCAAGTTGATTCAGAGCTGTTTTCGCAAGAGCAGTTCTCGAAAGAGATCTCTCAGCCCCACCTACCTCACAGAGTGTTTGTTGTGGGGAGGGGAAGGGAAAGGAGATTGTAAGCTGCTCTAAGACTCCTTCGGGTAATGAAGGGTGGGGTATAAATCCAATCTCCTCCTCCTCCTCTTCTTCTTCTCCCCCCTCCACCATTGGACATTCTGTGGCTAAACCCCACATCGGCCTAAATCAGATAGGCCAAGACTGAGTGAGTACACCTGGTTCAAGTGTGGACCATCTTCTGCAGTGAACGTCTACATCGCTAAGGCAGCACAGAGGAAATAATGTCTGGTCAGAAAAGTCTGCCTTCTAACTGGCACTTAATGCCAATGGTTCATGTGGGCAAGGAGGCCAGTTTTTGACCCAGCTGGGATCTACTTGGGGTGTGTAAAATTATTTTAGTACAGTGTGAGATCCATGCAATCACTAACTGATATGCCTAACTGGGGAAAGAGGTACTCGAAATCATGTTGAATGTGGACATGTAAAATCCTTCTATAAAATGTATTCTCAGACTATCCAAGAAGAGATTTGTTTCTACCCCTTGTATTTATAATACATACACATTCTGGGCATGATAAAGATTCCTTACAAATGAATTTTTAATCTCTGGCCCCTAACGTTTGCAGGCCTGCTCAGTTTTGCATTCTCTCCACAGGTGACAAAATAATTTGTGAAGAAACCGAACAGCAGGAGATCCAGCAGGAGCATTGCTTCATCTTCGGAGTCAGGAGGCCACCCATTAATTTTTATTCCCTTGAGTGTTATTCCCCCCCCCAACTTCTTTTGTGTTCTTATTTTGCATGGTAGACATTGTTCACATGTCTAAACCTTTCATTGGAGCACACCCTTAGGGTTTTGTTGAAGTCTAAAGAGATTTTCTAATGCACTCCTCAAGTCTACTTAAGGTATGTCTATAAATCAAGGACGTGCCTAGGAATATTCTCTTCATCTGTAGTCCGTGTGGACCTTTTTAACGAAACCTATGTGAATATAGTTTGGAGATGTGTGTGTGTGTATATGTGTGTGTGTGTATGTGTACATTTTGGAGATGTATATGTATGTGTGTATGTATATATATGCGTGTGTGTGTGTGTGAACATAAAGGAGCTGTGGTGGCTCAAGTGGTTAAGACGCTGAACTGCAGGCTGTGAAAGGTCGATAGATCAGCAGTTCGAGACCCGAGTGTGCCGCATGACGGAGTGAGCTCCTGTCTCTAGTTCCAGCTCCTGCCAACCTAGCAGTTCGAAAGCAAGAAATTGAAAGTAGATAAATAGGTACCGCTTCGGTGGGAAGGTAACAGCGTTCCGTGCGCCTTGGTGTTGAGTCATGCCGGCCACATGACCACGGAAATGTCTTCAGACAGCGCTGGCTCTTCGGCTTTGAAACGGAGATGAGCACCGCAACCCTAGAGTTGGATTCGACTGGCTTTCGAACAAGGGAACCTTTACATTTACCTATCTGTATGTATGTGTGTGTGTGTATTTATATATATTGTTTCTGCTTCTCCTTCATGGTTCAGATTTTGTAGAATACACTTGCTCTTTCCCCACTTAAATTGTAATAGTGTGTCCCTTCTTCAAGAAGGAGATAACGATGTGGCAAAAAGTTACTTTTTCTTCCACCACCTTTGCATCAGCTCACGCTGTATAAAATCTCACCTAGTGCAATTATTTAAGGTAGATTGTGACCTGATAATATATAGGTGCTGTAGCTTTAACTCAGTTTGGCTCTTAGCAGTGACATTTTTGCAAGATTCTTTGTTGAATCTTGAGCCAGGTTGGTGTGGTGGTTAGGAACATGGGCTTTAATCTGGGAGAACCGGGTTTGATTCCCCATTCCTTCACATGAAGCTGCTCCTGTGACCTTGGGTCAGTCACAAGTTCTCTCAGAGCTGTTCTCTAAAGAGCAGTCCTCGAGAGAGCTCTCTCAGCCTCACCTACCTCAGAGGGTGTCTGTTGTGGGGAGGGGAAGGGGAAAAAGATTGTTGCTCTGAGAATCCTTCGGGTAGTGAAGGGCAGGGCATAAATCCAATCTTTTCCTCCTCTTCTTCTTCTTGATACAAGCTTGGATCCTGTCACCGTGTGACATGAGCACTCCAATCCAAGCAAAGCACAACACACGTCCCTCTGCTCCTAATACTTCCATTTGCAGAAGACTAATTTAAAACCATCGGTTTTTATGGAAACAGAAGTGCAGGAGGTACAGGAAGCAAGCTGCACTGTGGCCTGAATGCAGCACATTCAGAACACTGTTGTAAGATCCAAGCCCAAATCTCTCTTATCTGATCCAGACTGGATGTCAAATTGTAGGGGGAATCCAAGACCTACGTCTCCACTGTCCACCTTGAGTCCAGTCTCGGAGAAAGATAGGGTTAAATATCTCCAGTAAACCAATAAGGCAGGAAGAGGCAGATGCTTCGGAGGTTAAATGGGTCATTCTCTGGTAAGAACTAATGATTGTATTCTTACACAGGGATACTCACTAAAGCATCACAAACATTGCAGAATGCTACAACAGCAATCAGGAGAAAGAGGAGAAGGATTGAGATACCTCAGATATCGACACAAGACCCAGCAGAGATAAAGCATGCTCAAAGTAGGTCCTCCAGAAGATCTAAAGAAGATCAAGTTCACATGCGCAGTAATATGTGTGAGAAATTTGTAAGACACTCATAGAGTCTTAGAACCACAGAGTCGGAAGGGGCCATGTAGGACATCTAGTCCAACCTCCTGCAGAATTCAGGAACAGCCTAGAGCATCCGTAGCAAGTGTTTGTCCAGCCGCTGCTTAAAGACTGCCAGTGAGGGGGAGGTCACCTACCTCAGCTGATTCCACTGTTGCATGACCCTTACTGTAAAAAAGTTTTTCCTAATATCCAGCTGGCACCTCCCCACCAACAGGAACAGCTCCTTGCCCTCCTCTAAGTGACAACCCTTTGAATACTTAGAGAACAATTGTGGCGTCCCCCCTCAACCTCCTCTTCTCCAGACTAAATTTCCAGCACTGTCAATTCTACCACTTCAGGCCTCTCTCATCCCATTGTGTTGCATGTCTAAGACCAGACCCAAGGTAACCAATGCCAGGGATTCTACAAAGTATGCTGTGTGAACTCACACTAAGACATTAAGAAGGGGAAATCACCTGTTATGAATTCATTACGCCACGATTGGCACTAGCAGTTTCTCATAATGAAGTCATAATAATAATTCTTCAGTGCGTTCAACATTCTTCTTTCTTCTCTTCAAAAGTGGGACAATGTTTGTTCTCCTGTGGTCATCTGGGAGTACATCAGTTCTTCATGAGTTCTCTAACAATTATAGCTGGTGGCAGTGCGATTTGTCAGGATGACTCTTTCAGGATCCCGGAGTGAAGACCATCAAGCCCTGCTGTCTCGAATTGATTCTGATGCTTCAAGTCCATCTCCATGAAGATTGAGAAAGGCTACAATAATGGCAAAGAAAGACTTGCCGATAGCTCAAATAAGTATTTAATTGACTTTCCTTCCTAATTTAGCCATTGTAATCTGTATTGCAAAAAAATAAAGGGTGTGTGGGGGGGTTGCTTTTGTGTGCCTTCACACCAATCTCTAAGAAGGGGTGGTTGATTAAATTAATGAGAAGAACTTTTGAGACAAATTAAAGAGAAATGCTCTTTGCACAGCCTGTAGCCAACTGATGGAATTCACTCCGTAAGTAGAGGAAGGAGGTCATAGCTGGAGTTTGAACTTATTTTTATGAGGCAAATTGAAGATTGCATTACAGATAACAGCATTAGCAAGTGCCTGAGAAGGTAAAACTAATCAAATTCTTTGCCGCAGGGTGTGAACTCCATGCTGCCGTGGCCATAATGAATTTGTTTCTTCTCATTTCAGTTTTTTTTTTTTTTTTTGTTATGCTGGGGTGTCTTTTGCAAGAGAAACAGAGGAGTTGCTGAAGAAGATGCCAGCAGCAGGTAAGAGGTCACTTCTCTCTAGCTTCCTTGCATGACGTAAGGATGAGGGTCTGGACTACTAACAGGACTGAGCTCCCTTAATAAGTTGCAATAGCCAGGACTCTTTTTGTAGCAGGGACTCCTTTGCATATTAGGTGACACACCCCTAATGTAGCCAATCCTCCAAGAGCTTACAGTAGCCCCTGTAAGAAGAGCTCTGTAAGCTCTTGGAGGATTGGTTACATTAGGGGTGTGTTGCCTAATATGCAAAGGAGTTCCTGCTACAAAAAGAGCCCTGGAATAGCAAATATATTTTTAAAAAAATAATAATAATGAAGGTAGCTTTATCTTGTCCAGTCTCAGAAGCTAAGGAGGGTTGGTCCTGATTAGTACCGGGAGGGGAGACCATAAAGGAAGCTCAGGGTTGCTATGCAGAGGTAGGCAATGGCAAACCACCTGTGAACACCTCTTGCCTTGAGAACCTGACAGGGTTGCCATAAATCAGCTGCCATGCGACAGCTCTTTCAACCACCGAACTGGATTAACTCAACAAGACAGAGCGGGTTGAATCCAGTGCAAACTTCTCACTTGTGCTACAGGTCTTGTGCAAGCAAAAATTGCAAGAGAAAGACCATGGTAGCCACTTCTGCTAACTCAACATTATTGTATTCCCACTTACATGAAGCTGCCTTACACTGGAGCATGGTGTAGTAGTTAGGAGCATGGACTCTAATCTGGGAAAACCAGGTTTGATTCCCCACGCTTCCACATGCAGCTGCTGGTGTGACCTTGAGTCAGTCCTTGAGAACCTGACAGGGTTGCCATAAATCAGCTGCCATGTGACAGCACTTTCAACCACCGAACCGGATTAACTCAACAAGACTAAGCGGGTTGAATCCAGTGCAAACTTCTGACTTGTGCTACAGGTCTTGTGCAAGCAAAAATTGCAAGAGAAAGACCATGGTAGCCACTTCTGCTAACTCAACATTATTGTATTCCCACTTACATGAAGCTGCCTTACACTGGAGCATGGTGTAGTAGTTAGGAGCATGGACTCTAATCTGGGAAAACCAGGTTTGATTCCCCACGCTTCCACATGCGGCTGCTGGTGTGACCTTGAGTCAGTCACAAGTTCTCTCAGAGCTGTTCTCTCAGGAGTAGTTTTGGAAAGTGCTCTCTCAGCCCCACCTACTTCACAGGGTGTCAGTTGTGTGTGGGGGGGAGGAGACTGTAAGCCAATCTGAGACTCTGGTGAAGGATGGGATATAAATCCAATCTCTTTTTCTTCTTCTTCTGAATCACACCATTGGTCCATCAGGGTAAATATTATCTACTCAGACTGGCAGCAGCTCTCCAGGGTCTCAGGCTGAGGTCTTTCACATCGGCTATGATCAGACACACTCTTTGATCCAACTTGCCCAGCGCCTGGCTACCACAGAGTTAGTTTAATGCTTTGTGTGCCCCTGGGGGAATAGCCAGTTGCCAACTGCTTTATTTATTTATTTTATTTATAAATTCAATTTATAGCCCACCCTCCCCGCGAGCGGGCTCAGGGCAGCTTACAGTCAGGCATAAGCCAACACATAAAACATATTTAAAACCATTTAAAAACATTCTACAATAATACAATATAAAGTGCTCCAGGTGTTCCAATTGATCTTCTATAAAGATGACGTATTACTGCTGCTCTACCGACTCAGCGTCGTCTGTTCCACATGGTGCTGACGTTCTTTCTTCCAGGGCCAGATAATGATGGTACAGTAGTGGCGGCTCCTACTCAAACGCCTGATGGAAGAGCTCCATCTTGCAGGCCCTGCGGAACTGCACTAGGTCCCGCAGGGCCCGGATCTCCTCCGGGAGCTCGTTCCACCAGGTAGGAGCCGCCACCGAAAAAGCCCTGGCCCTGGTAGCGACCAGCCTGGCCTCCTTCAGGCCTGGCATTGCCAGGAGATGTTGTGTCCCCGACCACAGTGCCCATGAGGGAACATATGGGGAAAGGTGGTCCCTTAGGTATGCTGGACCCCGACCAATTTCTGGGTACTATCATATAAAGGGAGAAAAGCACTAGGTATTGCATAAGAGCTTGCACTATTTGTTTAGGTTTCCAGCTGAGAATCAATGGATTCAAGCCAATGCCTCCAAGGTGCAAGTGGACGTGCTAACAGGGCCATGGCTTAATGGCTGAGGACCAGCATTTCATGTAGAAGGCCCAGGATGAGGTAGTAAGAGATGTAAAAGACCTTGACCTGGGACTCTGCAGAGTCTCTGCCAGTCAAAGTAGATAGTACTGGCTGTGATAGACCAGTGGTCTCACTCAGTATAAGTGTCAGGTAGTTCTGCCATGCTCTTGGAATGTGTGGAGGGGGAAACCACCTTACTCTCCCTGCCTCTGAGTTTCAATGTCTGTGTATTATCCTGTCCTTGACCTTGGGATGCTCCAGCTGCTCTCAGCTTCTGCTGGGAACCAACAGCTCTTACTTTTGCCCACTTTCTTTCCCCACATGAGCGAACTTTGCTTATTGGCTTTGCTTGTAAGGGGGGGGGATGTTTGATTCAAGTATAACTCAGGGTGCCTTACTGTTCCTGGGCTTCCTGACACAAGCGGTACACGTGTCATAGTCCTGGTGTGCCAATAAACAGAATTCTTCTTATGAAGCGCTGTGTTGCGTGACCTGACTATCAAACCATGAAAATTATTTATTTATTTATTTATTATTTGTATTTATACCCCATCTTCCCCGCGGACAGGCTCAGGGCAACTTCCTGTGCTATCTTATGTTCTTATCTGATGGGCAGTAAGTTCAGAATGGACAAAAGGAAATACTAATTTTACACAGAGAGTGATTAAAATGTGGCATTCGCTGCCAGAGGATGTAGTGACAACTACGGGAATAAACATCTTGAAAAGGGAATTAGATAGATTAATGGAGGATATGTCTACCAATGGCTACTACTCAAGGTGACTGAGGGGAACCTCCACATTCAGAGTCATTAATCCTCTGAATTCCAGAGCCAGGAGGCAACATAAGGGGAAGGCCTTGCTGTTGGCAGTCCAGAGGAACTAGTCAGTTGCTATGTGGACAGGATGCTGGACTAGATGGACCATTGGTCTGATCCAGGAGGGTTCTTATGTTCTTATCTGATGGTATTTACAGGGGGAGAAAGATCAGGCAGACAGGTAAGTGTGTACTTGCTTGATTCTTCTCCCACCGGATACATTTCATCTTAATAGGTTTTGCCACAATTGGCCAGTCTCAGGGGCTGCCTGGGTGGAAAGCATCAGAGTAGTGGGGTTGTACACCGAAAAGGTAGGCGGCGGAGAAGTTGAGCCCCCTCCCCCAACCGAGGCTGAGGCAAACACAGAATTGGCACTGAACATATTGCTTCATCGTTTGATTTGGATAATGGAGACCTGGGCTCATATCCCCACACAGGCTTGTATCCTATTCCAATGTGAGTGGACATGTGCAACAGAAAGGCAATGTCCCTGCCTTCCCCCTCTCACTGCCACCTTACATGTCCCCTGGGATTGTGCTCAGTAGACTCAAAGGAACAAGCCAAGGGGCAAAATGGGAATCTGTAGCGCGGTGGTGTGTGTGTCAGAAAACAAATTCTCCTCTCCTTCTCCATAGACAGGAAAGCCATTTCATTGGAGGATCTTTTGGCTGTGGTGATGAATAGGGGTGTGCTCCGAGAAAATGTTATACTTTTGGATTCAGGGAGGATAACGGTATCATTTATTCATGATGTTGGGGTGAGATGGAGCCGGTTCAAGATTCAAATCAGCTTTCTCTCTCAATGGGGGGGGGAAATCAAGGGTCTGTGATAATGACACCAAATTTCCCTGGAACATAGTCCTCCCTCTTCTCTAAAGACTGCGTATGTGCCAAGCACAAGGGACAATCAGGTTTAATTAATTATACAGAACCCCAAATTAGGTGCCCCTGTGTGCACTTCTCTCCACTGTTTCGTATAGGGGGAAGTAATGGCAGCTGGGCCAGACAGCGTGAACTGCCAGAATGTTTAAAAAAAGTACCCTGGCTGCATCTGGTCTCTTTACCTACTCTTACAGTGACTGGCTGGCTATATATTGTATTTTCTATCTGTCTGCTGAAACCTGCATTTGCTATCCTTCTTTGTTGTGGTCTATTGTCTTCTTTCACAAAGTAAGGAAGACTTCCCTTGCAGAAGACCATCTCACTGCTTTGTTGCTGCAGTGTTTGAAAACTGTTTCATTTTTTAAAAAGTGTGTGTGTGTGTGTGTGTGTGTGTGTGTGTGTGTGTGTGTGTGAGAAAGAGAGAGAGAGAGAGAGAGAGAGAGATTGCATGTGATAAATCAGTCATCCAGTTGCTATGAGACATGTCTTCATGCTGGGTATCGACTGTTGGGGAACCTTAATTACTTCTAATTAAGGAGTTCCTGTTGGGTGGAGTCTCTCATTCCTTCGAAAATGTCATCCGACTCAGAGCAGCAGGTGCATCAGGCCTCAAAAAAATTTTCTTTGAGGTTTGCATCCAATTGTGATCGGCTGGGAGTGCTCCTGATCTCTTGCAAGGATCCAGTAAAGGTTTCCCTTGCTCGAAGGCCAGTCAAATCTGACTCTAGGGGGCGGTGCCTATCTCCGTTTCCAAGCCGAACAGCCAGCACTGTCCAAAGATTCCTCCGTGGTCATGTGGCCAGCTTGACTAAACACCGAAGCACACGGAATGCTGTTACCTTCCCACCAAAGTGGTACCTATTTATCTACTTGCAATTTCTTGTTTTGAAACTCCTAGGTTGGCAGGAGCTGGGGCCAGAGACAGGAGCTCACTCCGTCATGCAGCACTTGGGTCTTGAACTGCTGAGCTACCGACCTTCCAGTCTACAGCTCAGCATCTTAACCTCTAAGCCACTGCAGCCTTAAGGATCCAGTAGGACAGGAGAAATGCCATTGCCTGAGAAGTCAGGAGAAATAAATACAAACATCAAAACACAAGACAAGCCCTGCTGATCCGAGTAGTGGTTTATCGAACCCAGCATCCTGTCTCACACAGCGGCCAACCAGTTCTTCTCGAGGTCCAACAACAGGGCATAGAAGCCAAGGCCTTCCACTGATTTTCCCTGCTGGCTCTGGAATTCAGAGGTTTACTGCCTCTGAATGTTTCCTTCAGTCTCCACTAGAGATGTGCAAAAAGGGTGGAGGGTTAGGTTTGGGTGTATTGAATCTGAAAAATATTGGTATTTCCCAATATACCTGAATCCCAGTACCAGTATGCAGATTCAGGAAATATTCAGGAAATCTGATTTATTTTTTTTTGTTCCATTATACCCTATGAGGACCATTGGTACCCATAGGGTATAATGGAGAATCGATCCAGGGGTATTTGGGGCGGCAGGGGGGCTAAGCACCAAATTTGCAGCATAGCTACTGTTGCCTCTCCTCAACCCCCAAAGAGGGTGTCACCATCCTTCATTCCTTTCAATGTAGAGAAAAAAATATTTAAAGAGACTATGGTCTCTTTAAAGGCCTTCTGAGTTCACTCACTGAGTTGTGCTCAACTCTTTTTAAATGCCTTTTACAAGCCACACCCATATAAAAGCCAAATAATATCGACTTTTATTCTGGGTTAGCTGTATCAGTAGCCAAATCATATTCTCTATTCTGATTCAGTTTAAAACTCCCAAAAATACTGGTAAGGTATTTTCCAGGGTTTTTCCCCCTTTTCGGATAAACTGAATGCACACCCCTAGTCACCATAGCTGGTAGGAACTGATAGATCTATCCATTATTGATCTGTCTAATCCCTTTTTAACACCCCTCCATGCCATTGGCCATCATTACATCCTCTGGCAGTGAATTTCACATTTTACTAGCTCGTTATGTAAAAAAAGTAAACTTGATGCTTGCTGTTGTTAATTATGGTAACCAACCAATCAACCCTTCCCCCCCCCAAAAAAAAAGCACAGATTTTTTTGGTGGGGATGTTTCTTGTAATCTGTAAGAATCCTGGATTTGAGTTTACCATTCCTTAAATTACAGTAACAGCCTGAAACAGCATTTTCCCTGCATATTTTCAGTTCAGGAATTTTGGGGTGCACATCCCTACTGAAGAAACGATCCAATAAGCTCCATGCCAGAGCACTAAAACTCACTGAGTAACTTTGAAGATAAAACTGGGTAATCCCAGGAAGGCTCACTTGAGCCCCTTCCAGAATGGGAAATCCTAGAAAATGAGACAGACTCAACAGAGATATTGGGAAGCTCAATGTAGGGTCACCAACTCTAGCTCGGGAAATTCCCGGCGATTTAGGGGTAGTCGCTGGGGAAGGTGGATCATGGAGAGGGGAGGCAGCTCACTGGGAACGTGACACGACACATGATAAATCTGCAATTTCTTCTAAGGGAACTGAGATCTGTAGACTGGGGATCTGTTGTAATTCCAGGAGATCACCAGGTCCCACCTGGAGATTGGCAATCCTGAGGCCAATGGTTGTCGTCATGGCAAAAGAAAGCAGTTTAGAATGACAGGTTTCCACTGGTTCCACCTGATGCTTTTCTCTTCTGGAAAGTTGTATCAAAAGGCATTTTATGGGCTGTCATTGCCCTACTGAACATATCCACTGTGATAGAGGAAAACGAGGAGAGGAGGCTTAGCTCCCTGACCTAAAACTCAACACCCCGACATGTCATCCGAAAGGCAGGGGGAGTGAATGTTGAGACCTGTACTGGAAGGGCTAGAGCAAAGGTATTGCTAAGGTATTCCTTCTCTCTGGAGAATGGGAAGGAGGAGAGCAGGTGCTTAACCCCCCATCCTTCCTGGAACACAGTGGGGTGGAGGTAAAGACTCCCTCCTTTACAGTTTCATCCCAGGTATCCATTAGTTATTGTAATATTTTCTGTCTTCTGCATCTGGCACCGTGAATTAGATTGTCATTAAGAGTTGATGCAATGGGCACTGCTGTGTTAAGCAATCACGGCTCCTAGTTGGAAGGAGTGATTTGGGCTACAGACTTCCAGGGCGATTGCCCCTGTTCACTGACGGCATAATAATGAAATCTTGTGCATGCATTCCTGTCTTTCATGGACACTTTTACGTCTCGGCACGGAATGCTCTGAGGTGCGTAAATGGACAAAGATAGTTAAGAACCAGATTAAATCAGACAAAATAAAATGCAACCACTAGGAGGTAAATAATTTCAACTGCGAGGGAAATGAGAAAGGAGAAATGATAGCCGTTCTGAGGAGTGGAAGACAATGTGGATTATACGCAGGTGGGTATTCAATGCAGCTGCGGGCAGAAAAGGGAAATGAGATGGAATCCTCAGGACACCTACCTGGGAGTAAGCCTCACTGAGACTAAACTTTGAACTGCTTAGGACTGCTGTCATGGAGAACAGATTTCGAGACAGAGGTGATCTTCCTACCAATGTTCCCTCTAAGCTGTGGAGCCCTGTGAGCAAAACTTCTACTTTGTGAGCTCCTGGCATCAAAGTTGTGAGTGAGTGATTTGGCTACTGCATAAATTACTTTGCTCTGGAGGCATCCTTCCGGAGCCAAGAAAAATGTGTGAGCTGGGGGCTAAAAAAACTGTGAGCTAGCTCACACTAACTCAGCTTAGAGGGAACATTGTGTTCCTACAAAGGATTGCTTGGAGGCCTAATGTGCAGCATCTGAACTATTGGGGAAGTTTGATGCAAGGCGTGCTCCAGATATGGTGGTCAAATGTCCACTTTTCCAGGCCAGCCTTCTGAAACAAGGATTCTGAAATGCCTGTCTTCATTTTTATGTGGATTCTGCATTTGCTAAATGCAGGGACTTTTTTGGGGGGTGGGGGGTGGGGAGGTGCCAGAACTCTCAAGAGGGAAATGAAGTTTTCCGTTTGTATACTGAAAACTCATAAACTTTTAAACATTTTTTTAAAAAAGAATTTTGCTGAAGAGGTTCCGGAACTTTGTCCCAGTGCATTCCCCCAGGGGAAAAAAGCCCTGGGCAAATGTAACTGGCTGAAGTGACTGTCGAAGCTCAGTTCCTGAGTGCCTACAGGGTGCCCAGAACTCCCTGCGGAAGGAAGAAAGGCTGCTCAGGGTTGTCTGAGGCAAATTCAGGAGTATGAGCCAAAGAAGGGAGAGCTTCCAGGGCCCTTGAGAAGCTGCCAATCAACAGGTAGCATCTGGATGACAAAACTAGAACCCAAGGTATGTTGCATCTCTACTGAAATTATACCATTACAAGAAGTGGGACCCATGATACTCACGGGGGGGGGGGGGTATTACCCATGGCTCCTGGCCTGCAGAAGCAGGTGGAGTTCCGCAGCAGGAGGAAGCAGCAGCGGCAGCAGGTGAACCCAGCAGGCGGGCCCACCAGGCCCACCAAGCATTCTCCCTCCCCTCCTGCGGCACCAGTGGTGAGGCCTGAGTGGCTCACAGCTGCCAGTCCGCCAAGCCTTCTCCCTTCCAGGGTGTTCTCTGCGCATGCTCAGGGAATGCTCTTTTACTTTTGGAGGGATTTCAGTATCCCCGTATAGGTTTTTTAAACTTTCAGATTTTTCTGCACACTTGGGGAGTGCCCCAAGTGTGCAGGAAAATCTCTTTACCCCCTATGCGTCCCCAATGTGTGGATTTAGATATCTGCACAGAGAGGGCCTCTTGGCTATTAGTATATAGACAAGAGGTGGGACCTGCAATACTCGTTGGGGGGGAATATTCCCCATAACTCCTGGCCTGCAGGAGACGCAACAGCAGGTGAGCCCAGCCTTCTCCCTCCCCCCTCCCCACCAGTGGTGGTGGCGGTGAGGCTGGCCCACCAAGCTTTCTCCTTCCCCCTCCCTCCTCAGCAGCAGCGAGGCCTGCCTGCCAAGCTTTCTCCTTCCTCCCTCCCTCCCCAGCGGTGGCGAGGCCGGCCCACCAAGCCTTCTCTCACCCCCAGTCCCCTGTGACGGTGGCAAACCCTTCTCAGAGCATTCTCTGTGCTCCTGTATTTCTCAAGGCTGCCGTCTATGATTGTCAGCTGCTTAATGGGCCTTTTGTAGGACCAGCAACAAACATCAATTTAAACTTCAATGTAACCACAAAGGGAAACTTCCCCCTTTAGAAGACTTTCAAGCAAGGAGAAGCGGGTGTACAATTCTAGAAACTCCCGTTGGGGTTGATTGTGTAAAAAGGACGTAAATGGACTGGTAGCTATTAGATTGTACAAACTGATGATTATTGTTGATATTGCATGTAATGAATATATACCTGTTTTAGAATCTCTCCCTTATATATAAAGCCATAGTGGGCTCCAACATTCCAAATGCACACCTTTAGTGTTTGGCCGCAAGAACTGTCAGTCAGAAGACGCTGGCTGGGTTGACTGGCTGGTTTGTGCAGTCCTGCCCAGCATTTCAAGGTCTGTTGCATATGGAAGCTGATTGGACTTCACTCCATTCCACACCTCAAACTCCCCCCCCCGCAAGGCAGTTGGAATTATCAGTTGCATATGGAACCTACTGTATTCTGAGGTAAAATATGTCCTCACTCACAACACATCACTTCCCCTTCAAAAGAAACAAACCCAATAACACAATCATGCCACATCACAAAGAAGACAGATCACACCACAAGCAGAATACCACAAGGCAAAAAAAGATAGGAAAAGGTGCCAGCAGTCACCCCATTACTGCCACAGAGAGCGCTTCAGAGGATGGTGTGCAGGTCCCAGGTTCATGTTTTAAAAGCTGCCTGGGGGATTATGGACCATTCACACACTTTCAACCTTAACATACCTCATAGGGTAGTTGTGCGGATCATACGGGGGAGAGGAGAATGATGTCAGCTGCTTTGGTTCCCACTGCAGGGAAAGACTGCCCTTTCCCTAGGCAGAGGCGGGGGGGGGGGGGATGTAAAACTTAAGACAGACAGGCAGATAAAGGTTGGCTGATGGTTGCCTGGAAAGGACAGAGGCTAAAAAACTGTGAGCTAGCTCACACTAACTCAGCTTAGAGGGAACACTGGATGTGTTGCATTCTGGCAGGGGACGCTGTGAGTGTAGAAAATGATTTATCGACAGAGTCGTGTTTTGGAAAATCTTTAGGAATTGTTTGGTGCATTTACCATGGGGCACCCACCCAGAGCCTCTGGCATTTTCTCACTCTGCTGGCATCAAAACCAATTTAAGGCAAAATAGAGATATGGAGACTTTTCCATCCTCCTTTGCATCAATTTGTCTTTGTTGGCAATGGCAACCCTAGGCCTGCAAGCACTCTCAGGGTGACTTCATGCCTCCAGACTGGCATGGCATCACTAGACTTGGCTGCTTGCTCCTGTTCAGCAGAAGCATCCCTATGGAAGCTGCCTGGGTGATTTCGGACCAGCCACAGACTTTCTGCCTAACCTACCTTACAGTGTTGCTGTACAGATCACAAAGCCGAAGAGAATGAGGTAAGCTGCTTTGGTCCCCGCTAATGAGAAAGACAGAATTTTGCCTAGAAAGAGGCTGCTGAGAGGGGAGGAGATAAAGTTGCCAGCTTTAGGTATGGAAATTCCTGGAGATTTGAGGGGTGAAGCCTGGGTAACAATTGTTGCCACTCTCCAGGTGAGGGCTTTAGAGCACTCAAAATTACAACTGCTCTTCAGGTAGCACAGATTAGTCCCTCTGGAGACTCTGTTATTATACCCTGCTGAGGTCGCCACAGCAAATTGACACTGTTTGCCCAAAGCCAGCGCACTCTCCCAGAGCCTCTTTCTAGATCTCGTTGTATTTATTTCCACAACGGGCCTTATTGCTAGTATTATGAATAATACACAGTGCACTTTATAAGATGGAACGTATAGAATACTTTAACTTATAAATAAGGTTTTTGCAGTGTATATATTTTTTGTTTGACTCTTTTAACACTGCAGCTCAAGTTTCCACATCACCTGGAGGCTGGCAACCTTCGTTTTTGGCTGCTGCAAAACTTTTCTTAAGCAGATTCCCCACCAGCAGCAGTTTATAAATACTAGCACTACCACCTCTCAGCATATCACGCCTAATCTAATTGAGCCTGCTATTGTTATTTATCTGCTATTGCCATTCGGCATCTGAAATCACTTTTATATCTCTGGTACCTCGTGTTACGTTTTACGACATGTGTGGCTTGGCCTGACTAAGCGACCATTATGTCAGAGCCAGCCTTTATAACAAATGATTTTGACAGCTCTGCTTTACGGAGTTATTGGGGCTGGGGGCTCAAACACTATTCCATTCACATACTGCTACTATTTATTTGTATCCTCAAACATATATAGACTGATATCTTCATTGGTGTGTGTGTTGTGGGTTTCTTTCCCAGAGACCCACAACCCATAGATTTAAACAGGGCTATTTTGGGGCACGAATGCACAGGGATGGAGTTCTGGCTGGCTCCCAAGTTGACCACGCCCAGCAGGAACTCATTAGCATAATAGGCCACACCCAACAGCAGAAACTCATTAGGATTGGCTACATTAGGGGTGTGTGGCCTAACATGCAAAGGAGTTCCTGCTACAAAAAACTGCCCTGGGTTTTGACAACAAACAAGGTAAACAGAATAACAAGCAAAAGGTGGGTGTGGCTGGATAACCACACTTCTGGCAACATGGGGGTGTGGCCTAATATACCAATGAGTTGCGCTGTCAGAGGTGTGGCCTAATATGCTAATAAGTTCCTGCTGTTGGGTGTGGCCTATTATGCTAATGAGTTCCTGCTGGGCTTTTTCTACAAAAAAAGCCCTGGATTTAAACAAACAAAGGCGTACTGTCAGCTCTCCCGCTTAGGGAGAGGTGGAACCTAACCTGTCAATCATGCCTCCTTTAAAAACCATTGCTCCTTTTATTTTAATGCAGTTTGCCAGGCAGAGCTGACTCTACCTAGAACTGGAGGAGGGGAATGACAGGTAAGCATCTGTTGGTCTTTCCCCTCCCTTCCTTTCACTTTGCACCATTTCTTCAAGACATGGACAAGGTGTGACTTAACTGCAGGGAATTTAGGTGAAGGTGGTGACTCTCGAACCAGCTTCTGGGCTTTCATTCGATTTCACTTATATTTCCAAGCAGGGGGTGCCAGATTCCTCCTGCAGAGAGAGGCACGTTCAACTGTGCACCCAAAGTATACACCCCATTCATTCTAAAGTAGAACTCTCCCAACAACATATAGACATAGTAGTATACTCTTCTTGAAGAAGCTTTCCCTGGATGTAGATAAATTTAACTAATATCCTTGGGCATTCTTGGATTGTCTGAATGCATTTCAATTTAACTTCCAGACTGGTTTTGGAAAGGAAACTGTCCTGACTTTCACCAGGAGACAGATTGGTAGAATATGACCCTGTTGATTTTTCTCAGACCTCTTGGCAGCTTTTGGTACCAACAGTGACAGTATTCTAGATGAGCTATTTGAAGTTATTATTGAGAGCATTGCATATCAGGGGTTTCAGTCCTACCAGGCTGATCAGTTCCAGGAGGTAGTACTGGAAGACAGTTTCTTGGCTCTATGGCATCAGTACTACAGAGTCCCAAAGTGCTCTGCCATATCACTCATACTATCACCTCTACATGAAATTTCTGAGGGACATTATGCGGGAATTTGGAGCAAGGCAGCCTACTCCATATGAACCTACCTGTCACTAAACATTAAAGCTTCAGTCTCATTCCATTCAAAAACCCTGGTTCCATCCCAGTGTTTCTTCATGGCTGTTTGACTGAAAGGAATGCCATCTTGGGGATGTGGTAAAAGGCTGTCATGGCTAGGGATGGGCATGAATCAGCTCATGAACTGATTCATGATGAATTATGGGTGGTTTATGGTTTGTGAATGCAAGTTCATGGCAGATCAACCAGCACAAACTTTCCACAAACTTTCAAGCAATTTGTGCAATTCATGGTGGTTCATGTATGGATATATTCCCAGACTTTATCTGCTTATTCTAAAGGTTTACTAAATTTCAAAGGAACGGGGGGGGGGGGGCGAACTTGGAGGGCATGTAGAGGAGCATCCGGAGGAGGTCCCCTGTGACTTTGATGCCTCTAGCTTGCACAGGATCTGTTCTATTGTTAGCCAAATTGCCTTATTTCTTAATAAATGTGGGGAATTATGAATATTAAATGGCAATAGGCATTAACTATGGGGCCAATAACCTATGTATACGGGAATTAGATTCCCCAGAGCCCAGAAATAGAAACTGAGGTTAGATTTCTAAAGCAGTGATTTCTTTACTGAGAGATTCTCATGCATACAATATAAAATCAAGCATAAACACAAGCTATACAGGTCTAGGAATTCAGAGAGGAAGGTACAGAGATGGTTGCATTAGCAGGAAGCATCATTGATGGGGCTATATGTTACCTGTCTGAACAGATGAGTCGACTCTGCAGCAGAAAAGGGGTAAAAATATGGGAAGGGGTTGTGAGTTGGCCAGCAACCCACATGAGAAGTTCCAAACAGTGCTAAGAATGGAACCAGCAAGATAGGGTGGGATTAGGAGGATGAAAGCGAGCGAGAGAGGAATGGCTGGATGCTCTCTTTTTATACCTCAAAAGGTGACCTAAGGCCGTTGCCTGTTGTCACATGGTCCCCAGGAAATATTAACCAAAACTCAGGCTGTTAATGGGTCGGGAAAAGTGGTTAATCGTTGAGCAATTGAAACAATGACTTCGCTAACAGTGGACCCCTCAGGAATGGGGAAGGCCAGAGAAGGAAATGAAAATAATCCAGGTTGCAGAACTGGTGCTTTGGATTAATGACCTGATGCTAGACAGCTGCGTTATCTAGATGGGTGGCTGGAAGATGTGATGGCTTGCTTCTGGCGTAATCAGGCCTACCCTTTTGTTTAGGCTGAAGATGTGTACATGCCTCACCTGGTGATGGGGGGGGGAGATGCCTGCATGGTGGGAAAGGGAGCCCTTCATGGCGTCTGTACAGGAATCTCCTGGCTGGTTTGCAGAGCATGGCTCCCTTTTAGGATCTGCTGCTGGCTCTGTGTGTTCAGGGGTCAGGGCTGCTGGTCTGCCTTCTGGCGCTGGCATAGCTGCAGAGGTGCAGGAGAAAGAGGCATCTTGTAGTCCACGGATCCACATCTGGCTTGGCACACTGTTTAAGCACAAGGTTCCCCTTGGCTAGAACACATGCCTTTAGTCCGGCATAAGGGCACTGCTTCACAGCTACAGTTCTGTCCATGGCCCTGACTGACTTATTCCACAGTCCAGTTTTGCAGTCATATTTAAGTGTCTTTAAAAATGCTTTATAAAGTGGCTGCTTGGCAAGACTATACACTCCTAAACCTCCTGAACCTGTGTCTGTCATTTTCCCAGAAAGCACTTTCCTGGGAGCACATTGTTTGGGGGGCCATAAACACTGTTCCCTCTAAACTGAGTTACTGTGAGCACTGTGAGTCACAGTTTTCTTAGCCTCCGGCTTACACATTTTTGTGTTAGCTCAGGAAGGATGGCTCCGGGGCAAACTAATTCATGCAGTAGCCAAATCGCTCGCTCACAACTGTAATGCCAGTTGCTCACAAAGTAGAATTTTTGCTCACAAGACTTCACAGCTTAGATCCTCTTAATCCAATCCTTACCAAACGTGAAGGGCAGGTAGAGGAGAGAGAGAAGAAGAGATTGGATTTGTATCCCACCCTTCACTACCCAAAGTCATCTCAGAGCAGCTTCTAGTCTCCTTTCCCACATCAGACACCCTGTCATGTAGGTGGGCCTGAGAGAGCTCTTTCAAGAACTGCTCCTAAGAGAACAGCTCTGAGAGAACTTGTGACTGACCCAAGGTCACACTAGCAGCTGCATGTAAAGTAGTGGGGAATCAAATCTGGTTCTCCCAGATTAGAGTCCATGCTCCTAACAATGACACCAAAGTCAGCCAGAGATCCCCCGCAAGTTCGGTATCTCTAGCATGCCAGAGGGCATTCTACCCCCCTCAGAAACCTCACAAACTTTACCAGTTTGGACGCTAAAAGTTAATGACAATTCATGGTTCAGAAACTGGGCACACCATGAGCCACAAACTGAACCGAACCCCATTTTCCCAGTTCGTGCCTATCCCTAGTCATGGTTGAAAAAGGAGCCTCTATTTTTGGGGGTCTTCTCTGGATCTGGTAAACTGCTCCAACATGAATAAAAGCTGGACACATGTTGCTTCTCCCCCAACCCCCCAAGACTTTACTAGGCAGCCTGGCTTTCTGTTACAAAGTGAGGAAACCCCCTTTTCTGATTCCTACATGTAAATAATTTGAACCATAATTTGATGATAATGCGTACATACATGCCAACACTCCTCACCAACCCACCGAGCATTCTTAAATCAAACATCTACAAGGACACTGAAAAGTAAGCATACAACTATCATAATACTAGCACAGAAGAATAATCTTAATTCTCTCTCTCTCTCTCTCTCTCTCTCTCTCTGGAAAACAAAATCAGAGAGGGATGAAGCAGCAGTCCTCAAACATCAAAAAAGTACTCCCAAAAGTTGAATCACTCTTAATGATAAATAATAGCATCCTGGAACTTCATTAAATATCATTGTATTGAAATTATTTCCCTCATTTGTCTTCATCAGGGAAGCTGGGCAGCATATGATGATTAATATTTGCATTTATGCTTTTGAAATGTGTCAGCACTTGACTTGCTGACATTGAACCGATTAAGAACTTCAAGGCATCAAATAGCAAGTAAGAGCTTGATGTTAATTGACATCATGTAAGCCAATGGGGGGGGGACTTGAGTAATCTTGTATGTTGTGGAGTATATACATTGTACTATATATCGGACATACAGTACATATGATGGGGAGTGTCTGTGGCTCAGTGGCAGAGCATCTGCTTAATATGCAGAAGGTCCCAGGTTCAATCTCCAGTTAGAAGTTCAGGTTGCAGTTGATGTGAAAGACCTCCACCTGAGATCGTGGAGAGAGTAAACAATACTGACTTTGATGGACCAATGGTCCGATTCAGTATAAGGCAGTTTCATGCATTCATGTGTTCATTTCGGGTGCTCTTCTGCTGTATTCCTTAAGACAAAAGTGACCAATTGTCACCTCCATCATTTCCTCCCAATATTACAACAACATTTTAAGCAGTTTGTTCCAGTGCTATTTATAAATGCAACCAACATGATTAATTGACTTGATTACTTCTTTTTCCGTCTTGGGGGGGGGGGGATGAGAAAAGACATTTGTCCCATTCTCGTGTCTTTGTTTCTTTGGTGTTTTCCCACTCTGTTTGTTTGAGATGTCCAAGCTGAAGTCCGGCTTCTCATCAGCATATTATTCACTAAAGCGATTACTTGTGTTTATTTTTATCAGCCACAGCATTCCCGTTGTCATCCTAATCAGAAATTTATTTACCGTAATCAGCATGTCGGATGCTATATTCAGCCAGCGTGGTCCAGTCATAATCTATAATTTGCCAAATTGATCTCATGTATTGTGAACATCAATAATTTACAAAATTAATAGGATTTTTTTTGGTACCATCTATTTTAGCTACCTCTTTGGATCAATATGCCGCCTAGGTGGTTCATGGACTGAGCTGCATCATTGGTGAAAGTCAACTTCAGTCCAGTGATTCTCAGACTTTCTACTTTCAGGCAACAGCTTCTGCATTGACTCATCTGCAGAGGAACCCCCACAGAACTCCAGACTGTTTCAGAGGATGTTCATGTGAGGCGCCAGGCTAGCTGAACTCAAAATACAGCTTGGAACAAGGGATGCTTGAACACCCGCTGGTTCGACTCACATTCTGTTCACTGGTCAAACAGTTTGATGTTCATAAGCAGCTCAAGACTAGTCTTTTCTTTTCTTTTTTTCTTTTTTGGCCATCAAGCCATAGACAACATGGTGATCCCATAGGGGTCTCAAGGCAAGAGACATTTGGAGGTCATTCTCTGCCTTTGCATATCAACTCTGGACTTAAGAACATAAGAACATAAGAGAAGCCAATGCTGGATCAGGCCAATGGCCCATCTAGTACATCACTCTGTCACACAGTGGCCAAAAATACCAGGTGATATCAGGAGGTCCAGCAGTGGGGCCAGGACACTAGAAGCCCTCCCACTGTTGCCCCCCCAAGCACCAAGAAGACAGAGCATCACTTGCCCCAGACCAAGAGTTCCCATCTATACCTTGTGGCTAAAAGTCACAGTTGGATCCAATGTGCATTACTTTGCAGTTGCCCACATTCTTTCTCTACTTTCTCTATCCCATACATAATTTTGTAAACCTCAATCGTCATTTCTTCAAGCTAAAAGCCCAAACCTCTTTAACTTATCTTTGTAGCGAAAGTGTCCTATACTCTTTCTGCATCTTTTCCAATGCTATAATATCTTTTTTGAGGTACGGTGACCAGAACTGTGCACAGTATTCCAAATGAGGCTGCACCATAGATTTATACAGGGGCATTATGATGCTGGCTGATTTGTTTTCAATCCCCTTCCCAATAATCCCCAGCAGAGCATTTGCCTTTCTTATTGTAGTTGTACACTGAGTTGATATGTTCAGTGAGTTATCTACCACAACTCCAATCTCTCTCCTGGTCAGTTACCACCAGTTCAGACCCCATCAACATATATTGGCTCCAATGTTCATTACTTTGCACTTTCCCATGTTGAACCTCATTTGCCACATTAATGCCCACTTGCCCAGCCTCCACGGATCCCTCTGGAGCGCCTCACAGTCATGACCCTGTTTCTTACCACCCTGAACAGCTTAGTGTCATCCACAAACTTAGCCACCTCACTGCTTACTCTCAACTCCAAAACATTAATGAACAAGTTAAAAAGCACCGGACCTAGTACCAAGCCCTGTGGTACCCCAGTGCTTACCACCTTCCACTGTGAAAAATATCCATTTATACTCACTTTGTGTTTCCTGTTAATTACTGAGTTTTTAATACACAAGAGGACTTGTCCTCTTATCCCATGGCTGTTGAGTTTACTTAGGAGACTTTGATGATCTACTGGGTCACCCTTTTCATCAGCAGCCACCCTATGAAAGCCAGTGAGGTGCAGCAGTTAGAGCTTCAAAGTAGGGTCTGCAAGACCCAGGTTCAGATCCCCATCTTGCAGTGGAAGCTGGCTGTGTGATTTTGGACCAGTCACATATTTCAGCCTAACCAACCTCACAGGGTTGTTGTGCAGATAAAAAGGAGGAGGGAATAATGAAAGCTGCTTTGGTCCCCACTGTGGAGAAAGCCTCCTAGGTAGAGGCTGGGGGTGCAGATGAAAAGCAGAAGACAGAGAGGCAGATAAAGGTAAACTGGCTGTTAAATAAATAAATAAATAGGGTTGCCAACTCCAGGTTGGGAAATTCCTGGACATTTGAGGGGTGGAGCAGAAAAAAAGAGAGAGAGAGAGAGTGATGAAGTGGGGAGGCAGAAAAACAATGAGAAAGATGACAGGTCAGAAAGAGAGAGGAAGTCACATGCATGGAGGAGAAATAGAGAGCAAGAAAAGGGGGGCAGAGGGGAAAAATAGTGTGAGAGAGGTAGGGGGTGAGGAGAGGAAGCAAAGGTGTGATGAATGAGATAACCATCCCACAAGTTTCTTGCGGGCCTCCACTTGCGTTTATCTAATTCCCTATTGAAGCTTTCCATGCTTGTAGCCACCACCACCTCCTGTGGCAGTGAATTCCATGTGTTCATCACTCTTTTGGTGAAGAAGTATTTCTTTTTATCTGTTCTCCATCAGCTCATTGAGTGTCCACGAGTTCTCGTAATGTGAGAAAGGGAGAAAAGTACTTCTTTCCTTGGTGGTCTCCTATTCAAGTACAAACCAGGACCAACCCTGCTTGGCTTCTGAGATATGATGAGATTAGGCTTCACTTCTATTCCTACAGTACAGTACAGTGCAATCCCTCACATCCAACATGTTCATATTTCACCCAGTATGTCAGACGCCCTAGCCTCTCCTCCACAGATCCAGGGAGAATTAAATTCACCAACTACACAGATGCAAAAGTGGCTGCATGAATCACCTAATCCCCACAAATGTGGGGCTCTGGGTGATGTACAAGTTAAAACTATTTAAACCATAAAAACATATCCAGTATATTGCACTACAGTTAAGAGCAAGTATGGAGCTGCGGTGGCTCAAGTGGTTAAGATGCTGAATTGCAGGCTGTGGAAGGTCAGTAGTTCAGCAGTTCGAGACCCGGGTGCCGCATGACGAAGTGAGTTCCCGTCTCTAGTTCCAGCTCCTGCCAACCTAGCCGTTCGAAAGCAAGAAATTGCAAGTAGATAAATAGGTACCACTTCGGTGGGAAGGTAACAGCGTTCCGTGCACCTCGGTGTTTAGTCATGCTGGCCACATGACCACGGAAACGTCTTCGGATAGCACTGGCTCTTCGGCTTTGAAACGGAGATGAGCACCGCAACCCTAAAGTCGGACTCGACTGGCTTTCGAGCAAGGGAAACCTTTCCCCTTTACCTTTTAAGAGCAAGTAGCAATTTTTATTTTCTTTAAGTCCCTCCCATTTCTGGACTGTGAGTGCTTTTTTGCCATGGAAAGGGAGTACGCTCCACAAGGGATAGGGGATTCAGGTAGGGTGCCAGCCAGCCATGATGCCAACCATCGCTGTCCTCAACCAAACACCTGGGGGAACATCTCTGCCTTAAAGGCCCTGTGAAAATGCATATTTCTTCTAAGGACAGATAGAGTTAATTTCACTGGTTGAAGTAGCAGATTTAGCTGCTCAGCACTGTCCCCACTGTGCCCTTTCTTCTCAAAAGAAGGGGTGGGATGAAACACCAAGGCAATTACAGTCTGTCAGAGGGCCACAGTCTGAGGGTCGCAGGAGCCTCCAGAGATGTTTCCATCTGTTCGGAGACCTCCACTAAGGAACTCCTTTGGCATGTCCAAGAAACCCCAGGTTTGGAGAATACCTAAAAAGTAAAGGTAAAGGTTCCCTTACTCGAAAGCCAGTCGAATCTGACTCTAGGGTTGTGGTGCTCATCTCCGTTTCCAAGCCGAAGAGCCAGCACTGTCCAAAGATGTTTCCGTGGTCGTGTGGCCGGCATGACTAAACACCGAGGCGCATGGAACGCTGTTACCTTCCCACCGAAGTGGTACCTATTTATCTACTTGCAATTTCTTGTTTTCAAACTGCTAGGTTGGCAGGAGCTAGAACTAGAGACGGGAGCTCACTCCAGTGCATATTCTAGTGCAGGAATTCAGTATTTTTACGTTGCCTTTGAAAGCTGGAAGGGCATAAACAGAATACTTGGATGACCAGAAATACTGGAGTGGTGTTTGCTGGAATTAAGTTACTGTAACTTCTTTTGGTAGCGATGGGTAGCAAAAGGTCCGGTTCCAGCATGCCTACCCCTTGCTTGATAATTGCACAATCAAGTTGTGACTTGCACACATGAATGGACCATGAGGGATCATCAATAGAAATTTCATTCCATTCTGTATCACATCTGGGCCAAACTAGACAGAACCGTGTTCCCATGGCCACCATGAGAACGGTGCAGCCATTGTAAGGTCATTTTAAAAATGCCATGAGGCCCAAATACTGGTTGGACTCACACTACGGTGTTCTTGTTTCTGGTATTCTGCCCCTATTCAAGTGCCCAAACAGCTGTGGGGGTGGTCTTTTCAGCAGTTCAGGCGGGAACCAGAGCACCTCAGTCTGCAGTACTGCAGGCCAATCAAGACTGGGCCCTTGAGGCATTCTGAAATGACTTTACAATGGTTAGCAGTGGTTCATGGGTAGGTAACTTGTGGAACTGACTGCCACATGATGTAAATGATGTCAAATGGCTTACATCAGGGATGTCAAACATGCGGCCTGGGGGCCGGATCAGGCCCCCGGAGGGGTTCCATCAGGCCCGCAGTGGAACTGGCTATCTCCTGCTTCCTGTTCTCCTGCTGCTGCATCCTAGTTTGCTTCGCCAGACTCTCTTAATCACTCCGTCATTTCATGTTTTAACCTGGGTCCTAGACTCAGAACTCTGAGCATCAGATTTCTGTGGTGAATGTCAATAAATCAAAAGTAGGTTTGCAGCTTACAGAGCTAATGTTTCAAGCATGTTTTTATTTCAAGTAAAAAAAAAAAATCTTTGTGTTTGTGTCCTTTATAAAGTTTATATCTCCACTACCTGGCATTACATTTTATGGCACACGTGGCCTGGCCCGACAAGGTCTCATTTATGTCAGATCCGGCCCTCATAACAAATGAGTTCGACACCCCTGGCTTAGATGGATTTAAAATGAGAGCTGGACCATTTAGAGAGGATCGGTCATTTACTGCCTATTAGCCCTATAGTGGGACCTCCAGGTTCAGAGATGGAACAAGGGGGGGACCCGTGATACTCGCGGGGGGGACCCGTGATACTCACGGGGGGGCAGTCTCTCTCTCTCCCCCTTCTATCTCTTCCCCCCAGTCTCTCTTTCCCCCCTGTTCTCTCACTTCCCCCCGTCTCTGTCTTTCCCCCGTTCTCTCCCCCCCCAGTCTGTCTCTCTCTCTCTTGTCGCAGCGTGGCCCGCGCGGCTAACATCCGCCAGGCTGTCTTCCCCCCCTCACCGTTCCCCCTCCCCCCCGACTTCCTCTCTCTCTTTCTCCCCCGTGAACCGAGGCCCCCGCGGCTTACATCCGCCGGGCCTTGGCAGTCTCTCTTCCCCTTCCTGACTTTCTTCCCCCTCATCACCTGTCTCTCGCTGCCGCTGCTGCTGGGCCTCTCCGGCCGTTCGGTTCCTTTCCCGCGCACGGAAGCCAGGTAGATCGCAGAGCGTTCCGTGCGCATGCGCACGGAACACTCTGGCACTTTTGGGGGGATTTAAACATCCCCCCAAAAGTTTTTTCAACATTTAGCATTTTTGTGCACACATGGGGACCGCCCCACATGTGCACAAACCCCTCCCTCCCCCCCAAGTGCCCCCGATGTCCA
>NW_015166479.1:120822-127164 GCF_001447785.1 Gekko japonicus | reverse complement strand
GATGGTTATGAGATGTGAGCAAATGGTACTGATTTCTGCAATTCTCCCACCGTAGTTCACAAATT
Source organism: Gekko japonicus (assembly GCF_001447785.1). Taxonomy (NCBI): domain Eukaryota; kingdom Metazoa; phylum Chordata; class Lepidosauria; order Squamata; family Gekkonidae; genus Gekko; species Gekko japonicus. The sequence goes on along the minus strand of NW_015166479.1, from coordinate 127,099 downwards.
ACTTCTACTGGCCATTCCACATTCGGTGTTTATGAAATTTTGAGAACAGGGATCCCAGGGCATGGGTGTGTGCAGAACGAACTTGGAATTCAAATTACAGCCGACATATGGCGACCTCATGGGGTTTTCAAGGCAGGAGATGTTAAAGGTGGTATGCCATTGCCTACCGCTGCATAGCAACCCTGGTCTTCCTTGGGGTTCTCCCATCCAAGTACGAACCAGAGCCCGCTATGCTTAGCTTCCAAGGTCTGATGACACTGGGCTGGCCTGGGCTATCCCTGTGGGGGGAAAGACATGCAAAAAGAAATCGGCAGATGTCAACAACTCTTCAAACAGATGTAATGCTGCCACGCTCCTGAGGTTTCTCAGAGCTTGTTCAGTAATAGAAATAGAAGGTTTTTTGTCAGTCGGTGGCAATTTCTGCCGCCTTTACTGGAACCCGGGGAAATTATTAATGTTTCATTGTTGAGGGTGAATTATACAGTCACTTTGCCTTTTTCTGGCCCCTTTAGTGAGCTCTGTGTGCAAGAGGAGAAATATAGCACCTTGTTAGATGTTACAGGCTGCAGTATAACAAACATCAGAATTTACAATGGATTGCACAGTTGAGCTCACACACGACTACATCCTATTTGTCTGGAAACCGTGTATGATTCAGAACTGCTAAAGCATTCATCTCTCTCTCTCTCTCTCTCTCTCTCCCCCCCCCTCATATCTTCATAACATGGGTTCATTCCAGCTTGTTTCTGCTCTGTTGCGCAGACATTTTTTCAGCTTGAAAATCATTCTATCAAAGCTTTTCTATCGCACCGACTGAAAGGCTGGGTCAAACCTGAACAGATGTATTTGTTTATGTAACCAGTTCCTTGCTTTCCTCGTTTGTTTGGCTCCTCCCTTCAGGCTGGGTCCTGGTATTTGTTCCCACCCCTCTTTGGAAAGGAAGGCAATGGATCATTGAGCCAATGAGACAACCTCCTGCTGCAGAGCCAATGAGTTGGGTTGACAAGAGTGCCGGTCTCAGGTTTTGGGAGGCCCTGGGAAGACAGCAGGCCTGTAGCCAGGACTTTTTAATGTGGGGGGCCTTTAAATAAGTCAGGGGGCACCCCACACAGACGCCCCTCCCCCACCCTAGGGAGTGCCGCAAATAAATTGGAAGTCGGGAGTCTGGGGAGTCGGGAGTCTGAGGTGGATAGGAAGTCAGGGGGCCTTGGCAGGAAGTCAGGGGGCGGCCCCCCCAAGATGCCCCACTGTGGCTACGGGCCTGGACGACAGTGCCCAAGGGGGCCTTCTGTCAAACTTGCTGTCTCATTTGCCATGTAATTTGGGGGGATTCCAGAGTCATTGGAGGGCAATGCATCTCACGTAACTTCCTGAAGATACTTCCCTTTCCCAGGGATGTCAGTCACATGGCCTTGGTCTGTCTCTCTGCTTGCCACCTTAGCTGAGATAACAAATGGATGATTTACAGGTGGGAGGGGGTAGAGAGGCGCTGGTTAGGCAGGAATTAATGGTCAGTATGATTGGAGGGGACTATGTTTGAACCAGGTATAATTGGGGGGGTTTCATGCCAGAATCTCAGTTCTGACTCAACAATGTTCTTAGCTTAGAACATCTTTATTCTTCAATAAACAAATCACCTCCAGTGAGTGTTGTTGAGAGTAACTTTGTTCAAGGGTCTGACACCTTCTGCCTACCACCTAGGGTTGCCAGCTCCAGATTGGGAAATACCTGGAGATTTGGGGGGTGGACTGTGAGGAGGGGAGTGTTTGGGGAGGGGAGGGACTTCAGTGGAGTATACTGTCATGGACCCCACCTTCCAAAGTGGCCCTTTGTCATCTGGAAATCAGTTGTAATCCCCGGAAACATCCAGCCACCACCTGGAGGTTAGCAACACGACTACCTCCAAGCCCCCCATGCCTCCCTTTACACTCCGCCACCAGTGTATGTTCCCATCTGATTGCAAATCCTTCCCCTTCTCACAAGCCCTCTCACCACCTGCGATCACAGCTGCCTGCACTACATTCACACCCTTCCCTAATAGCACTGGTTCTTAAGTGCAGCTGCTGTGGCCATCTAGGAGAACGGCCACTGTGGAGCACCTGCATGCTCTTTCCCATCAGTCTTGGGTAGTGGGGAACATGGTTGGTGGAACTGAGCCAGCTGGGCTGGAAGAAAGAACACAGGAGAGAGCTGCTGAGAAGGGTCTCTCTATCTCTCTCCCTCCTAAACTACTGGGGGACAGTAATTGCAGTTGCTCTGAGAGGGGGAAGAGTTAGAAGGTGAGACAGTGATTGTAGCCTGATGGAAAGTGGTGGTTTTTGTCTGGGTCTGTTTGGGTCTTTCATCTGGTTTGTTGCTCATTGAGCAAGGTCGGTTTGCCTGGGACTGATTGGAGCTGGAAGGCAGGGGCTGTGGGCCTCTGCTGTTGGAGCTGGAAGGCAGGGGCTGTGGGCCTCGGAACTGTAAGGCTCCTCCTAGGCAGAGGCACAAGACAAGTCAAAGGGCTCTTTGCCTGTGGCTCTTAGCCTGGGGATCAGATCTGGGGACCCTAAATCACTCTAGACACCTTTAAACCACTAACCAGTTATGAAGGTAGAAAGCCAGCAGAGGAGCAGGAGCTATGCAGTGTTTTGCAGAGAGTGCCACATCTACCCACTGAGTGGAAATCACAGATGTGTGCTTGATGAATGAAGCTCATGGCTCCCAGAGTTTGTTCCCTTGAAACTAGGGTTGTGAATCTGAAGAAGCTGAGGTGAGCAAGGTCGGTTTGCCTGGGACTGATTGCAGGCCCCATCCTCTGCTGTTGGAGCTGGAAGGCAGGGGCTGTGGGCCTCGGAACTGTAAGGCTCCTCCTAGGCAGAGGCACAAGACAAGTCAAAGGGCTCTTTGCCTGTGGCTCTTAGCCTGGGGATCAGATCTGGGGACCCTAAATCACTCTAGACACCTTTAAACCACTAACCAGTTATGAAGGTAGAAAGCCAGCAGAGGAGCAGGAGCTATGCAGTGTTTTGCAGAGAGTGCCACACTTATCCCACTGAGTGGAAATCACAGGTGTGTGCTTGTTGAATGAAGTTCATGGCTCCCAGGGTTTGTTCCCTTGAAACTAGGGTTGTGGATCTGAAGAAGCCGAGGTAGAGAGAGAAGTTTGGGGAAGAGACCCTCAGTTCCATTCCTGTGCTAATAGCTTTTCTGCTGTTGTTGAGAGTGAGGGTCTTGAGACTGGAGAGCGCCAGTCTAAGAAGGAGGGATATGAATCACAAACAATTCCTATGAGAAGGGAAAATGGGAGGAACCTAAAAAAGCCAAGGTGGCTCCATAAACAGCTTTCTAAAGATTTGAGAAATAAAAAAGACTCATTTAGAAAGTGGAAGGAGGACCTTATAATCAAGGATGAATATAAACAAACAACCAGTGCTTGCAGAGGTGAGGCACCAGAAGATTTTTTGTTGTTGTTGTTCAGTCACACAGTCGAGTCCGACTCTTCGCGACCCCATGGACTAGATCCCGCCAGGCCCTCCTATCTTCCGCTGTCCTCTGAAGTTTGCTCAGTTTCATGTTTGTTTCACCGATGACACTGTCCAACCATCTCATCCTTTGCCGTCCCCGTCTTTTTTGACCTTCAATCTTTCCCAGCATCTGGAGATGGGCAAATGTTGACCCCATCTACAAGAAGGATAAAAAAAGGATCCAGGTAACTACTGATCCATCAGCTTGACGTCTATACCTGGGAAAGTTTTAGAACAAATAATCAAACAGACAGTCCTTCAGCATTTAGAAAGGATGGCTGTAATTACTAAGAGCCAGCATGGGTTTCTCATGAACAAGTCATGTCAGACTAACCTTATCTTTCTCTCTCTCTCTCTTTTTTTAGAAAGTTACTACTTTGCTGGAACAGAGGAATGCTGTAGACATCGTTTATCTTGATTTATGTATGGCTTTTGGTAAGGTTTCACATACTTTTTTCATTGACAAATTGGTAAAATGTGGTTTGGATCCTACAACTGGTAGGTGGATCTGTAACTGGTTCCAGCTCCTGCCAACGTAGCAGTTCGAAAGCAAGAAATTGCAAGTAGATAAATAGGTACCACTTCAGTGGGAAGGTAACAGCGTTCCGTGCACCTTGGTGTTTAGTCATGCCAGCCACATGACCACAGAAATGTCTTCGGACAGCGCTGGCTCTTCGGCTTTGAAACGGAGATGAGCACCGCAACCCTAGAGTCGGATTTGACTGGCTTTTGAGCAAGGGAACCTTTACCTAACTGGTTGACCAATTGCACCCAAAGAGTGCTTGTGAATGGTTCCTCATCCTCTTGGAGAGGAGTCTCAGATTGTGAACTATTTGGACTTTTGAGCACTCAAATTTGTGTTCTATATTCTCCCAGCTCTCTGAGTCCTCCTTCTTTCTTCTTCCCCAATCCCTGGTGGGTCTAAATGTTGTTCAAATTAAAATTAAGAATTCATTACCAAAACAATGACCATTAATAATTGCTGGAATACAAGCAACTAGGACTGGAAGAAGAAGAGGAGGAGGAGGAGATTGGATTGATATCCAGCCCTTCACTACCCAAGGGAGTCTCAGAGCTGCTTACAAACTCCTTCCCCTTCCCTTCCCCACAACAAACACAGTGTGAGGTAGGTGAGGCTGAGAGAGCTCTGACAGAAGCTGCTCTTTTTCACGAACAGCTGTGCCAGAACTATGACTTGCCCAGGGTCATCCAGCAGGTGCAAGCAGAGGACTGGGGAATCAAACCCGATTCTCCCAGATTAGAGTCTGCTCGCTTAACCACTACACCAAATTGGCTCACCAAAGGCCATAGCATCAGCATGTAATAATGTGTAAAAATATCCAAATTCAAATAAAACTTTCTTTTGATACAAGATCAGCTCGAAGAATTGGCAAATAGCAAAAGGAAAAACACATGCACAAAACAATGAATGCAAATTTAGAGGAGGGGGACAAAGAAAGCAACACCCTCTTTGAACAGATAATCAAAATTACTGGTAGTCAGTCAGCTGTTTGCATATCCCTCATGCCCATAGGCAAAATCTGGCAACTTTGTACGTTATCTCCTGGGACTATTCAGCAAGGAGGAGAGAGACATAAAGTTGCTCAGATCTTCTTGTTGTAGTTGAGAGAACTGGAGCAATATACTGATGTCAGTTGTCATTGTAGAATGGGAAATGGAGCAGAACATGTTCGATAGACTCTATTTTCTCCGTGTGACATGGGCAAAGCCATTGAGAGAGCATATAAAAACATCTGGAGGGCCAGTTCGGTGTAGTGGTTAAGTGTGCAGACACTAATCTGGGAGAACTGAGTTTGATTCCCCACTCCTCCACTTGCACCTGGCTGGATGACCTTGGGAAAGCCATAGTTCTGTCAGAGGTGTTCTCTCAGCTCCACCTACCTCACAGGGTGTCTGTTGTGGGGAGGGGAAGGGAAAGGAGTTTGTAAGAAGCTCTGAGACTACTTTGGGTAGTGAAGGGCAGGGCATAAATCCAATCTCTTCTTCTTAGAATCATAGAATGTTAGAGTTGGAAGGGACCTTGCAGGTCATCTAGTCCAACCCCCTGCACTCTGCAGGAGTATAGCTGAAAGATAGCCCTACATGCCTACAACATACCCGAAAGATGGTCGTCCAGCCTCCACTTGAAAATGTCCAGCGAAGGAGCATCCACCACCTCCCGAGGCAGACTGTTCCACTGCTCAACTACTCTGAAAGTTAGGAAGTTTCTCCTGATATTTAGCCGGTAACGACTCCCTTGTAATTTCCACCCATTAGATCTAGTCTTGCAATCCAGAGCAAGAGAGAATAGATCTGCTCCATCTTCTACATGACAGCCCTTCAGATACTTGAAGACTGCAATCATGTCCCCTCTAAGCCTTCTCTTTCCCAGGCTAAACATACCCAACTCTTTCAGCCTTTCCTCATAAGACTTGAATTCAAACCCTCTCACCATCCTGGTTGCCCTGCTCTGGACATGCTCAAGCTTGTCAACATCCTTCCTAAAATGTGGTGCCCAAAACTGGACACAGGACTCCAGGTGAGGCCTGACCATAGCAGAATACAGCAGAACTACCACCTCCCGTGATCTGGACACAATGCTTCTGTTAATGCATCCTAAGTTTGCATTAGCTTTCTTCACAGCCACATCACACTGCAGGCTCATGTTTACCTTGTGATCAACCAGAACACCTAGATCCCTTTCACATGTGCTGCTGTCAAGCCAAGTCCCTCCCATTCTATATTTGTGCCTTTGATTTTTTGTACCTAAG